>NC_041383.1:586286529-586299740 GCF_002162155.2 Triticum dicoccoides | reverse complement strand
CGCGCGGCCCCGCCGCCTCCCGCGCCGGCCTGCCGTCGCTCCGCCGCCGGCCACCGCACCCCGCAGCCCGGCCGCCTCCCCGCGTCGCCGCCGCCCGACTCCGGCGAGGGTCCGGCCGGAGCAGCGCGCCCCGACCTCGCCCTCCTCTCCTCCGGCCGCCGTCTCCAGCGCGCCCCGGCCTCGTCCTCCTCCCTCCGGCCGCCGTCGTCCCCATCTCCGACGAGCCGCGCCACCGCCTCGGGAACCGCACATGCCAGATCCAGATCCAGATCGGACCGGTTGACCTCTTCCCCCCTGTTTATTTCACTGTCTTTTATCTGCTGGTAAAATCATTGCATCTTCATCGCATCACATCTTCGCACCCGTAGCTCCGTTTCGTGCGTATAATATGTCAGATTGTTCGTCTCGAAGAGTACATCATTTCGTTCCATTGCATCATTTACATTTGAGGTCATCTTGATGCCCGAAATGCTGTTGGAAGAGGGATTCATATTGTTAGTTTTAGATTCTTATCAGCACGAGCTCTTTTGTCATTTTTGCCATGATTGATGTGTGCATCCTATGGACTTGGTCCCTAAATGTGCTTTGAACTAGGCTATGTCTTCTTTACAGAGGTGCTTACCATGTATTTTTGTGACCAATGTGGTGACTAGCACAAGCATGCAAACTAGGCTTCGTGTTAATGCTGATTTTAGTTCTTGTTCTGCTGTAATTTTGATGCCATGTAAACATGTTGCTACAGAGAAGTCCATGCATAATTTGAGATACTTCAGTAAGGGTGTTTTGAAAACATGGTTTTGATTATCCATCCATATTCCTGGTTGCAATTCTGGAGTAGTATAGCATGTCTTTTTCGTGCTCTACTTTTGCTTCAAATTGTTTCCTGGCAGATTGTTTACATGTTATTCAATTTGGCCGAGGTTGTTGTAGTTGGTCCGGGTATGCCATGATGTTGTTTCTTGCCATGTGTAGCTTCTATGTCATGTCTTCTTGATGGATGTATGCTTAGTTTATCATGAGGAGCTCTGTAGTGAGTGCATCGAGCTCACGAAGGTGCCTTCATAATTATTTCAATGCCATGCTTTGTTTGCTGAAATCTGTTAACGAAACTTGCTATGTTTACGTGGGTGCCATCATATTTTCTGATCTATGCTTTGAGTAGATTCATGCCATGTCTTATTTTGCTATTATAAGTTCCTGTAGCATGTTGTAAACTTGCTCTGAACATTGCTTCGTGCTGCTGTTTATGTCATGTCCAGCCTGATAATTTTTTTGCACTTTCTCCATGCTTGGTTGAACCTGTTATGATGTGAATTAGCCGTAGCTCAGTGTTCCTATTTTGTAAAGCATCTCCTGAGATGATCTCCATATGTTTTGTTTTTATGTTGGGGTGTTGTAGCATAGTTTATTGTTGCATGCTAAGTAGCATCGTGCTGTTAATCGCAGCTTTGTGCCATACTTGTCTTGCTTGCCATTTGCAAACCGTGCATCCGTTCCCGGCGATCTTTATATCGATTTCAACCGAAATCATCTCATCTTTCCAGCGGCATACTTGGTTTGCCAAGTTGATGCCTTGTTCATCCTTTTTCCTCCCGAAACACGTATATGCATTGCATATCACATCTCGCATATTAGGACATGTTTTGCATCATGTTGCTTGTGCATTTGCACCATGATTTATTGTGGTTCCTTGCTTGTGTTCTTGCTTTGGGTAGAGCCGGGAGACGAGTACGTGCACAAGGAACCTGTTGAGTACGCTTACGAGGATCCAGCCTTCGACAACTCTGAGAACCTTGCAGGCAAGATGATCATACCTTCGAAATCATTACTCTCTTTGCTTGCTAGTACTCGCTCTTTCGCTATGTTAGCCCTACCTGCCATTATTTACCATGCCTACCTATTGCCATGTCAAACCTCTAACCAACCTGTCCTAGCAAACCGTTGTTTGGCCATGTCACCGCTTTTGCTCAGCCCCTCTTATAGCATTGTTAGTTGCAGGTGAAGATGAAGTTTGTTCCAGGTCGGAACGTGATTATTTTGGGATATCACAATATCTCATGTTTATATTAATGCACCTTATATACTTGGTAAAGGGTGGAAGGCTCGGCCTTATGCCTGGTGACTTGTTCCACTCTTGCCGCCCTAGTTTCCGTGATACCGGTGTTATGTTCCTTGAGTTTGCGTTCCTTACACGGTTGGGTGATTTATGGGACCCCCTTAACAGTTCGCTTTTAATAAAACTCCTCCAGCAAGGCCCAACCTTGGTTTTACCATTTGCCACCTAAGCCCTTTTCCCTTGGGTTTTCGCGAGCCCAAGGGTCATCTTTATTTAACCCCCCCGGGCCAGTGCTCCTTCGAGTGTTGGTCCGAACTGAGCAGCCTGCGGGGCCACCTCGGGGCAACTTGAGGGCTGGTTTTACTCGTAGCTTGACTCATCCGGTGTGCCCTGAGAACGAGATATGTGCAGCTCCTATCGGGATTTGTCGGCATTTCGGGCGGCTTTGCTGGTCTTGTTTTACCATTGTCGAAATGTTTTGCGAACCGGGATACCGAGACTGATCGGGTCTTCCCGGGAGAAGGTCTATTCCTTCGTTGACCGTGAGAGCTTGTGATGGGCTGAGTTGGGACACCCCTGCAGGGTATATAATCTTTCGAAAGCCGTGCCCGCGGTTATGAGGCAGATGGGAATTTGTTAATGTCCGGTTGTGGATAACTTGGCACTTGACCTCTTTAAAATGCATCAACTGCGTGTGTAGCCGTGATGGTCTCTTCTCGGCGGAGTCCGGGAAGTGAACACGGTTTGTGTTATGCTTGACGTAAGTAGTTTCAGGATCACTTCTTGATCGCTTCTAGCTTCTCGACCGACGCGTTGCTTCTCTTCTCGCTCTCACTTGCGTATGTTAGCCACCATATATGCTTAGTGCTTGCTGCAGCTCCACCATATTATCCCTTACCTACCTAAGAGCTTAAATAGTCTTGATCTCGCGGGTGTGAGATTGCTGAGTCCCCGTGGCTCACAGATTCTACCAAAACAGATGCAGGTGCCGAGGATACTGGCGCAGATGGCGCAACTGAGCTGAAGTGGGAATTTGATGAGGCCCTTGGTCGTTACTATGTATCGTTTCCAGATGATCAGTAGAGGTGCCCACTCGGGACGATCGGGGATCTGTGTAGCATTTGGGGTAGTCTTCTTTTATTTTGGTTCCGTAGTCGGACCTTGAGTGTAATCTGGATGATGGATGTTTATTTATGTATTGTGTGAAGTGGCGACTGTAAGCCAACTATGTATCTTTTCCCTTTTGTATTACATGGGTTGTGCGAAGATTACCTCACTTGCGACATTGCTTTCAATGCGGTTATGCCTCTAAGTCGTGCTTCGACACATGGGAGATATAGCCGCATCGAGGGCGTTACACCAGCCCCCTTGCATGCCATCTTCAATGAAAGCCCCATCCACGTTGAACTTTATCATATCCTCTGGAGGAGGGACCAACGAGGCGCGGTTGCTGGCAGAGTGGGTGTTTTGCAGAAACACCCCTGATACTCTCCGGCTGTGCATGCAACCCTAGCAGCGAACTGCGAGTGCTCCATCAGTTTGTCTCTCTCCTGGACTTTGTTGCGCTGAGCCCACCATTGCCACCACATGATGATAACCAACATCCGGTCCTTCTCAGGTAGCTGCCACAACACTTGCAAAGTGGAGTCAGCTGTATCACATTCAGTCAGCCGTTGCCTAACGCGTTTGTAAGGGCATATTTATCCCTAACATGTTTTGGTGATTGATGACAATGCTTTTGCGGACTAATTGTGTGCGTTGAGCTTTTCAGAGATTTATCCTTTGGCACGAGACAATTCCCTCCCCTCGGTGTTATTCAAGACAGTGCAACTCTTTTGTTCTATGTTGGTGGACTAGTCTCGTAGGAGTCACCGTACTATCAAGAGGGGATCCACTTTGGTAAGGCTAGGGTGGAATCAACATGTACACTTCCTTATTGCACCCGTTGATCCTTCCCGCTTCAATGGAGTACTCCTTCCCCTCTCTGGCTACTTTGTCTGGTCCCAATGGTAGTACCGCGGGCCACAGTTGTAGTACCGCCCAAGCGCAACAAGCGGTAGTACCGCTCCTCAGCGGTAGTACCGCTTGGAGCCTTCCGCCGTAGTACCGTTGCGGCTCCGTGCTCCTACCGCCTCGACTCGAGGGCTCTTTTTCTCGTGTCGGCTTTTGCGGCACTAGCCGCGGCAGTAGAGGCGGTAGTACTGCCCTTACCATCGCGGTAATACCACTCAGGGTCCAAGTCCTCGCTCTTTCCCTTTGCGCGGTAGTACCGCTAAGTGGGGCGGTAGTACCATCGACTCAGCGGTAGTACCGCTCTCTGCGGGGCTGCTAAGGGGCGTAACGGTTGGATTGTTCCCCCCACTATACAAGGGGGTCTTCTTCCCCAAAGTTGACCAACCTCTGCCCCCAAAAGCTCCATTGTTGCTCCAAGCTCCATTTTCGCCCGATCTCTCTCCCTAGCCAATCAAACTTGTTGATTTGCTCGGGAGTGGTTGAGAAGGCCCAGATCTACACTTCCACCAAGAGAAATTTGATTCCCCCCACTAATCCCTAGCGGATTTTGTTACTCTTGGGTGTTTGAGCACCCTAGACGGTTGAGGTCACCACGGAGCCATAGTCCATTGTGGTGAAGCTTTGTGGTGCCGTTGGGAGCCTCCAATTAAGTTGTGGAGATTGCCCCAACCTTGTTTGTAAAGGTTCGGTCGCCGCCTTCAAGGGCACCAATAGTGGAATCGCGACATCTCGCATTGTGTGAGGGCGTGAGGAGATTACGGTGGCCCTAGTGGCTTCTTGGGGAGCATTGTGCCTCCACACCGCTCTAACAGAGATGTACTTCCCCTCAAAAGGAAGGAACTTCGGTAACACATCCTTGTCTCCACCGGCTCCACTCTTGGTTACCTCGTGCCTTTACTTGTGCAAGCTTATTTGTGTTATATCCCTTGCTTGTTTAGGTGCTAGTTGTTGTTGCATCATATAGGTTGCTCACCTAATTGCATATCTAGACAACCTATTTTGATGCAAAGTTTAAATTGGTAAAGAGAAGTATAAAAAGTGTTAGTTTCCTATCCGCCCCCCCTCTAGTCAACTATATCGATCCTTTCAATTGGTATCAGAGTCTCGTCTCTTTATTAAGGACATTGCCGTTCGAAGAGTATGGTTGACACCACAGGCGGTGTGGAGGAGCACTCCGGTGTGAATCCTACCTCGTCTACGGTCGATGGGGGAACCACGGTCTCTCGTGAGGAATTCAATGTGGCTTTGGACACATTGAAAACCTCCATGACGACCGAGGTTGAAAGCATGTTTACTAAATTCTTAGAAGGACTTAAACTATCCACCTCGCCGATGAAAGTGGGTGATCCCACCAACAAGGTGACGGATGCTAACTCCAACAAGGGGGAAGCTAATAGTGAAAAGGGTCCTTCTACTAGTGGTAGAAATGGCACCGGCATCTTTGCCCATGTGGAACCTCCGACTTACGGAGGACCGATTCCCTCTACTCATTTAAATCATGCCAGTCCTCCTCCTAAAATTGTAAAAAATAAGGATTTTGATTCTTGGTTGTATCACTTCAAGCGTCATTTAAATCATGTGAATACTAACCTGTGGAGAATCATTGAAGAAGGTTTCCATCCACATGACCGGAGCAACTTCACCCCTCGAGAAGCCGTGGATAATCAATTCAATGAGAATGCTCTCTTCATCATCCAAGATGCTATTCTCCTCGAAGATCTCCCTCATCTTCGACCCTACGCCATGGCCAAAGACGCATGGCATTGCGTTGTGTCTCTATCGCGGAAGCGCTAGCATTCAACGCTCCAACTATGAAGTGGTGCAAGATGAAGCCGATGAGTTTGCAATGAAAGAAGATGAAGAACCTCGTGAGCTCTTTCGGATAGTAACCGAACTCGCGGTCTCACTCCGAGATCATGGGAGCAAGGACACGGATGATAATTGGATCAAGCGCAAGTTCCTCAAGGCCATGATGCCCTACAACAAGGACATGTCATCCGTCATCCGTCAAAGACCGGACTTCCACTCCATGACCTCAAGCGAAGTGTTGGATGAGTTCGTAGCTATGAGCATCTTGGACAAGACCGCCGACAACGCGGTGCTCCGTTCTCAAAGAACAAAGAAGTCCAATCTTGCTTTGAAGGCCAAGGTCTTTGTGGAATAAGAGGAAGAAGAGGAAGATGAGGAGGGCAATCCCAAGGATACAAAATATGATTACCATGAGCACATGGCCCTTGCTTCAAGGCAATTTTGGAGCAAGAAGAACACAAGGCCCAATTTCAACAAGACCAATTCTAGTGGGTTCAAGGGCAAGCAAAGAGTGAGAACTTGTTACAATTGTGGCAATGTGAGTCACTTTGTTGTGGATTGTCCTTACGAGAAGCGGGAAGACAATGGTGGCAAGCTCATTCGAAAAGACAAAGCCAAGTCCTTCCCAAACAAGAACAACTTCACCAAGAAGACTCCTACTCGAGGGTTAGTGGTCCAAGAAGAATACCATGAGGATGACGATGATGAATAAGATGGAGAAGCAATGGCCATGGCCTCTATTGCCATTGCCAAAACTCCCTGGGTGTCTCTCTTTGATTCCCCCAACGAGAACATCACCGCCAAGTGCCTCATGGCTAAAGCCACTAACAAGGTGTTTGCTTCCGGTGGGGGATCATGGTTGCTCAATAGTGGAGCAACAAATCATATGACCGGAAGCAAGGACTTGGTGGTGGACGTGCAAAATATCCCATCTATGCCCACCAATGTCGAGTGGGGTGATGCCTCATCTTCTAAGGTATTGGGTCTTGGCAAGGTTGTCATTTCTCATGATCTAACGACCGAGAAAATCATGCTTGTTGAGTCCCTTGCATACAATTTACTTTCCGTTCGTCAACTTGCACTTATGGGATTTGCCACTTTCTTTGATATTGATACCGTGGCCCTCTTGTGGAGCAAGACTCTTAAAGTAGCCTTTGTTGGGCATGTCGAGAACGGTCTCTATGTGATTAACTTTTTGGAGCGACCCACTAAGACCGCGACATGCCTAATGGCTAAAGTTGATGTGGGATGGTTTTGGCATCACCGTTTAGCCCACGTCAATATGAGATCTTTGCAAAGTCTTCTCAAGGGGGACCATGTCCGTGGACTAACAAATGTTAGTTTTGCCAAATATCGTGCTTGCAGTGCTTGTATCGAAGGAAAGCTTCATGAGAAGGCTCACCCTCCCACGACTATCATCTACTCGAAGAGACCCTTGGAGCTCCTTCACATGGACCTCTTTGGGCCTCCATCCTTTGATAGTCTTGGGGGTAGAAAGTATAGTTTGGTGATTGTGGATGATTATTCAAGATACACTTGGGTATATTTCTTCAAGAGGAAGAGTGAAACTCAGCAAACCGTCATCGACTTTGCAAATGAAGCTCAACTTCAACATGATACAAAGATCTTGACAATAAGAAGTGACAACAGCACCGAGTTCAAGAACTACACCTTGGATGAGTTTCTTAGTGATGAGGGGATCAAGCATCAATATGCTGCACCATATACCCCTCAACAAAACGGTGTCATGGAGAGAAAGAACCGGACGTTGATGGATGCGGCAAGGACCATGATGGCGGAGTTCAAGTCTCCATACAACTTTTGGGCTGAAGCCATCAACACAGCATGTCATGCATCCAATCGGCTCTATCTCCGCAAAGGCTTGAACAAGACTCCTTATGAAATACTTACCGGTAACAAGCCCAGTCTCAAGTACTTCCGGGTGTTCGGGTGTAAGTGTTTCATTCTCAAGAAAGGTGTTCGTTTGTCTAAATTTGAGGCTAGAGCTTATGAGGGCATATTTGTTGGCTACGCTACAAACTCTCATGCTTACCGTGTTCTCAACAAGTCCACCAGACTCATTGAGGAGATGTGTAACGTGGAGTTTGATGAAAATAACGGCTCCCAAGTGGAGCAAAGTGGTACTTGTGATGTAGGTGATGAAATTCCTCCCCAAGCCATAAGAAGAATGGGTGTGGGTCATATCCTACCCATTGAGGAACCCCTTGTGGCCGAAGGAGAAGGACAATGCTCCACTCAAGTGGAGCCATCATCAACCCAACACCCACATGCTTCGGAAGAACAATGTGAAGGCCCTCAACCTCGTGAACAAGACCAAGGGCAAGATCAACCTCAAGATGGTGGTGAACCACCAAATGATGCCCAAGGTCAAGTTCTTTCCCTCGAGCAAGATCAAGATCAAGAGCAAGCTCAAGATCTTGAACAAGCTCAAGATGGCGCTCAAGATAATCAAGTTTATCCTCCTCCTTCCACATTCGAGGAGGAATTAGAGCGTCGTGCCGCGAAGATTGCTTCCAAGCTCACCACCAAAGGTCATCTCATGGAGAATGTGGTTGGAAGCCTAAGAAAGGGGGTAAGCACTCGTAGACAATTAGCAAACTATTATGAACATCACGCGTTTGACTCTTGTGTTGAACCCCAAAAGGTCTATGAGGCGCTCGAAGATTCAGATTGGCTCAATGCCATGCATGAAAAACTCAACAACTTCGAGTACAAAAAGGTGTGGGGATTGGTGCCAAGGTCATCGGGGAACCACAACTGTTGGGGAACGTAGTAATTTCAAAAAAATTCCTACGCACATGCAAGATCATGGTGATGGCATAGCAACGAGAGGGGAGAGTGTTGTCCACGTATCCTCGTAGACCGTAAGCGGAAGCGTTATGACAACGCGGTTGATGTAGTCGTATGTCTTCACGATTCGACCGATCCAAGCACCGAACGTACGGCACCTCCGTGTTCAGCACACGTTCAGCTCGATGATGTTCCCCGGGCTCCAATCCAGCAAAGCGTCGGGGATGAGTTCCGTCAGCACGACGGCGTGGTGATGATGATGATGTTCTACCGGCGCAGGGCTTCGCCTAAACTCCGCGACGATATGACCGAGGTGGAATATGGTGGAGGGGGGCACCGCACACGGCTAAGGAACGATCCGTAGATCAACTTGTGTGTCCATGGGGTGCTCCCTGCCCCCGTATATAAAGGAGTGGAGGAAGGGAGGGCCGGCCCTCTCTATGGCGCTCCCTAGGGGAGTCCTACTCCCACCGGGAGTAGGATTCCCTCTTTCCTAGTCCAACTAGGAGTCCTTCCATGTAGTAGGAGTAGGAGACAAGGAAGAAGAGAGAAGGGAAGGAAGGAGGGGGTGCGGCCCCTCCCCCTAGTACAATTCGGACTAGGCCATGGGGGGGCGCGCGACCTGCCCTAGGCAGCCCCTCTCTCTTTCCCGTATGGCCCAATAAGGCCCAATACTTCTCCCCGGCAAATTCCCGTAACTCTCCGGTACTCCGATAAATACCCGAATCACTCGGAACCTTTCCGAACTCCGAATATAGTCGTCCAATATATCGATCTTTACGTCTCGACCATTTCGAGACTCCTCGTCATGTACCCGATCTCATCCGGGACTCCGAACTCCTTCGGTACATCAAAACTTATAAACTCATAATAAAACTGTCATCGTAACGTTAAGCGTGCGGACCCTACGGGTTCGAGAACTATGTAGACATGACCTAGAACTATTCTCGGTCAATAACCAATAGCGGAACCTGGATGTTCATATTGGTTCCCACATATTCTACGAAGATCTTTATCGGTCAAACCGCATAACAACATACGTTGTTCCCTTTGTCATCGGTATGTTACTTGCCCGAGATTCGATCGTCGGTATCCAATATCTAGTTCAATCTCGTTACCGGAAAGTCTCTTTACTCGTTCCATAATACATCATCTCATAACTAACTCATTAGTTACAATGCTTGCAAGGCTTAGGTGATGAGTATTACCGAGAGGGCCCTGAGATACCTCTCTGACAATCGGAGTGACAAAACCTAATCTCGAATTATGCCAACTCAACATGTACTTTTGGAGACACCTGTAGAGCACCTTTATAATCACCCAGTTACGTTGTGACGTTTGGTAGCACACAAAGTGTTCCTCCGGTAAACGGGAGTTGCACAATCTCATAGTTATAGGAACTTTGTATAAGGCATGAAGAAAGCAATAGCAACATACTAAACGATCAAGTGCTAAGCTAACGGAATGAGTCAAGTCAATCACATCATTCTCCTAATGATGTGATCCCGTTAATCAAATGACAACTCTTTTGTCCATGGCTAGGAAACTTAACCATCTTTGATTCACGAGCTAGTCAAGTAGAGGCATACTAGTGACACTATGTTTGTCTATGTATTCACACATGTATTATGTTTCCGGTTAATACAATTCTAGCATGAATAATAAACATTTATCATGAAATAAGGAAATAAATAATAACTTTATTATTGCCTCTAGGGCATATTTCCTTCAACAACGTCATTGGAACCAAGTGAATCTTCAAGAACAAGCAAGATGCCCATGGGAACATCATTCGCAACAAGGCAAGATTGGTAGCACAAGGCTACTCCCAAGTCGAGGGTATCGACTACGGTGAAACCTTTGCTCCCGTTGCTCATCTTGAATCCATTCGTTTGTTGATTGCTTATGCTTCCCATCACAACTTTAAGTTACAACAAATGGATGTGAAGAGTGATTTTCTTAATGGTCCTATTAATGAGTTGGTTTATGTCAAGCAACCCCCCGGGTTCGAGGATCCCTACTTTCCGGATCATGTGTATCAACTCGATAAGGCACTCTACAGCCTTAAGCAAGCCCCACGTGCGTGGTATGACCACTGTAACGCCCCGGATTCGTCGCGCCAGGTGTCCGCGAGTTATTCGCCGTTGTTGCCAGGTCATTTGCTTGCGTGTTGCATTTTATCATTGAAGGAAATATGCCCTAGAGGCAATAATAAAGTTATTATTTATTTCCTTATATCATGATAAATGTTTATTATTCATGCTAGAATTGTATTAACCGGAAACATAATACATGTGTGAATACATAGACAAACATATAGTCACTAGTATGCCTCTACTTGACTAGCTCATTAATCAAAGATGGTTATGTTTCCTAACCATAGACATGTGTTGTCATTTGATTAATGGGATCACATCATTAGGAGAATGATGTGATTGACATGACCCATTCCGTTAGCCTAGCACTTGATCGTTTAGTATGTTGCTATTGCTTTCTTCATGACTTATACATGTTCCTGTAACTATGAGATTATGCAACTCCCATTTACCGGAGGAACACTTTGGGTGCTACCAAACGTCACAACGTAACTAGGTGATTATAAAGGAGTACTACAGGTGTCTCCAAAGGTACATGTTGGGTTGGCGTATTTCGAGATTAGGTTTTGTCACTCCGATTGTCGGAGAGGTATCTCTGGGCCCTCTCGGTAATGTACATCACTATAAGCCTTGCAAGCAATGTGACTAATGAGTTAGTTGCGGGATGATGCGTTATGTAACGAGTAAAGAGACTTGCTGGTAACGAGATTGAACTAGGTATTGGATACCGACGATCGAATCTCGGGCAAGTAACATACCAATGACAAAGGGAACAAAGTATGTTGTTATGCGGTTTGACCGATAAAGATCTTCGTAGAATATGTAGGAGCCAATATGGGCATCCAGGTTCCGCTATTGGTTATTGACCAAGAATAGTTTTAGGTCATGTCTACATAGTTCTCGAACCCGTAGGGTCCGCACGCTTAAGGTTTCGATGACAGTTATATTATGAGTTTATGAGTTTTGATGTACCGAAGAAGTTCGGAGTCCCGGATGAGATCGGGGACATGACGAGGAGTCTCGAAATGGTCGAGACGTAAAGATCGATATATTGGACGACTATATTCGGAGTTCGGAAAGGTTCCGAGTGATTCGGGTATTTTTCGGAGTACCGGAGAGTTACGGGAATTCGCCGGGGAGTATATGGGCCTTATTGGGCCATACGGGAATAGAGGAGAGAGGCTGAAAGGAAGGAGGTGCGCAGCCCCCTTCTGGTCCGAATTGGACAAGGGGTGCAGCCCCCTTTTCCTTCCTCCTCCCCCCCTCTTTCCTTCTCTCCTACTCCAACAAGGAAGGGGGGAGTCCTACTCCCGGTGGGAGGAGGACTCCTCCTAGCGCGCCCCTCCTGGCCGGCCGCACCTCCCCCCTCCCTCCTTTATATACGGGGGCAGGGGGCACCTCTAGGCACAACAACACAAGTTGATCTACGGATCGTTCCTTAGCCGTGTGCGGTGCCCCCCTCCACCATATTCCACCTCGGTCATATCGCCGAGGAGTTTAGGCGAAGCCCTGCGCCGGTAGAGCATCATCATCGTCACCACGCCGTCGTGCTGACGGAACTCATCCCCGAAGCTTTGCTAGATCGGAGCCCGAGGGTCGTCATCGAGCTGAACGTGTGCTGAACTCGGAGGTGCCGTACATTCGGTACTTGGATCGGTCGGATCGTGAAGACGTACGACTACATCAACCGCGTTGTCATAACGCTTCCGCTTTCGGTCTACAAGGGTATGTAGATTACACTCTTCCCTCTCGTTGCTACGCATCACCATGATCTTGCGTGTGCGTAGGAAATTTTTTGAAATTACTATGTTCCCCAACAATCATGTCATCATGTGCATTTCATTTTGCATACGTGTTCGTCCCATGCATCCGAGCCTTTTCCCCGTTGTCCGTTTTGCAATCCGGCGCTCCTATGTCCTCCGGCGTTCCCCTTCTTGCCTCTCTTCGTGTGCGGGTATTAAACTTTCTCGGAATGGACCAAGCCTTGCCAAGTGGCCTTGGTATAGCACCGGTAGACCGCCTGTCAAGTTTCGTGCCATTTGGAGGTCCTTTGGTACTCCAACGGTTAACCGGGTAACCGTAAAAGCCTCTCTCTTTGCAGCCCAACACCCTTCCAAACTGGCCCAAAACCCATCTAACTCCCCTCCATGCTCTCGGTAGTTCGATCACGATCGCGTGGCCGAAAACCGCTTCTCATTTGGACTCTCCTAGCTCCCAGAAACTATAAATATGCCCTCTCCCCCGAAATCCCGGGTCCAAACCCTAGCCCCGCTCCTCTCCGCCGTCGGACACGTCCGGATCGGCGCCGGACATGTCCGCCCGCCGCCCCGCAGCGAATCCGCCGCCGCCACGTGTCCCCGCCGCCGTCCCACGCCGCCAGGCCCGTCGGGGCCCGGATCCGACCCGACGTGGGCCAAATTGGGCCC
>NC_041383.1:586281262-586285891 GCF_002162155.2 Triticum dicoccoides | reverse complement strand
GCGCCACCTCTTCGTCGACCACGCTCCTCCCCGCCGCCGGTTCCCGTGTCGCCGCCCGCCTCCTCTCCGCTGCCCCGGGCCGGATCCACTCCTCCCCGCTGCCGCCGCGCCCGGATCCGGCGAGATCCGGGCGGGATCAAGCCGCCGCCGCCGCCATGGTTCGCCTCGACCTCGGCGAGGTCGGGGACGAACACTGTCGCCCGCGTGGGCCCCGCCCCGGCCCAGCGCGCCCCGCGGCCCGGCCCATTGCGCCTCTGCTCGCAACCCACCTCTTCACCGAGCCGGCCCAGTGGCCCATGGTGAGCAGCCCGCCTGAATTGCGCCCCGTGCGACTTTTAGTTATTCCGCGCTCATTCTGAAATTGACCAAGTCCCAGAGTTTTGTAATTATCATGCCATGTTTGACGTGCTATATCTTTGCATCCGTAGCTCCCGTTCATGCGTGTAGTATGTCAAATTGTTCGTCTCGACGAGTACATCATTTCATTCCATTGCGCCATATTCATTTAAGGTCATCTTCATGCGTGAATCATCGTTGTAAGAGTGCTTCATGATATTTTCTGTTGTCTGTTATCAGAACGAGCTCTTTTGTCATTTTTGCCATGATTGATGTGTGCATCCTATGAGGTTGATGTCTACATGTGTTTTGATCTATGCCATGTCTACTTTACAGAGATGCTTATCATGTATTTTTGTGATCAATGTGGTGACTAGCACAAGCATGCAAACTAGGCATCGTGATGTTGCTGATTTTAGTCCCTATTCTGCTGTTATTTTGATGCCATGTAAACTTGATGCTACAGAGAGATCCATGCATATTTTGAGATACTTCAGTAAGGGTGTTTTGAACATGTGGTTATTGTCTATCCATTCATGCCCTTTGTTGCAATTATGGAGTAGTCTAGCATGTCCTTTTCGTGCTCTACTTTTGCTTCAAAATGTTTCCTGACAGATTGTTTACTTATTCAATTTGGCCAAGCTTGCTATAGTTGATCCTTGCATGCTATGGACTTGTTCTTGCCTTGTTTGGTTACACAAACATGTCTTCTTGATGATGCTATGCTTATATTGTCATGAAATGACTTGTGGTGAGTGTATCGAGCTTGTTAAGTAGTGTTCATCATGTTGCTGTTTTGCTAGGCTGAATCTGTCATTTCGTGATGCTATGTAAACATGTTGCTACTAATTATTCTATGCATAATCTGGAGATGTTCTATAAACATGTTTTGATCTACATGTCATTCTCTATCCATCTATGCCCCTGGTTGCATTTATAGCTTGCTGTAGATTGTTCATATCTTGCTCCAAAGTTGCTTCATAATGTTGCTGTCAGCCTGATAACATTAAGTTCACTTGTTCCCATGTGTTTTGCTAGTGTTCCATGTACCCTATGACCTTGCTCTTGCCATGCTTAGCTTCACAAATATGTTTTCTTACTGTTGGGTACCTTGCCATGCCATGTAATGCTCTGTAGTGAGTTTCACAAGCTCATCTATATGCCTTCATAATTCTGTTTCTGCCATGTATGAATCTTTATAATAACTTGCTATGTTTACGTGGGTGCCATCATATTTTCTGATCCTTTTTGGCTTATGGTCAGTAAAGGACTTTTGATCTATGCAATTAGTAGATTCATGCCATGCCTTTGTTTGCCATGATAAGTTCTTGTAACATGTTGTTTGATAGCTCTAAACATTGCATCGTGATGTTATTTTCTGCAAAGTCTGAAATTGTTATAACTTGCAATCTTACCATGTGTATTTGAGCATGTTCTAGTGATTTCTGGAGATAGCTCAGTGTTCATGTTTTGTTATGCTCTACCTGTACATCATGCCCATGCCTTTTGTTTTCTTGTTGAGATGCTGTAGCATGTTGCTTTGATGCTTGCAATATGCCTAGTTGCTGTTTTGGACAGATTGTTGCTATAACTTGTTTCATGTGTGTGTGTTGAACCGTTGCTCCGTTTTGAGTGTGCTCTATATGAAACTTGCTTAGATTTGCCTGTAGTTTCATATTATCATGTTGCATCCATGTTTTGAGGTGTTTGCTTGATGTTTGGGTGCATTTTGCATCTATGCCATGTTTAACTTGTGTTGCTCATATCTTCTAGGCCGTAGCTCCGAATTAAATGATCTTTATATGTAACTTGACTAGAATCTCGTGTAGATCATCGTTGTGCATCTTAACTTGATGTTTAACTACTTGAACATAATGTTTATTCAGATCTGGACCAATTTCGAAATTTGCATATGAGGACTTACCGGAATTGTTCTATGTTGTTCCCGGCCTCATTTAAACTTGCCTTGATGTGTTTCTCTTGTTTGCATCATCTCTTGCCATGAGTAGCTTCATGTAGTCTTGTCATGCATCATGCTTGTTTGAGCATCATGTCTTGTCTATGTGTGGTGTGTTTACCATGTTGTGTGCTTCTTCTCGATAGTTCCTGTTCCATTGCGATCGTGAGGATTCGTTCGTCTACGCTTGGTTCAGCTTCATTCGTTCATCTTCTTCATGGACTCGTTCTTCTTTCTTGCGGGATTTCAAGCAAGATGACCGCTACCCTGGATCTCACTACTATCATTGCTATGCTAGTTGCTTCGTTCTATCGCTACGCTGCGCTACCTATCACCTGTTTATTAAGCCATCCCAAATTGCCATGAACCTCTAACCTTTGACACCTTTCCTATGCAAACCATTGTTTGGCTATGTTACCGCTTTTGCTTAGCCCCTCTTATAGTATTGCTAGTTGCAGGTGAAGTTGAAGATTTCTCCTTGGTGGACAGGATTTTGGTTGGGATATCACAATATCTCTTATATTATTAATGCATCTATATACTTGGTAAAGGGTGGAAGACTCGGCCTTTTGCCTAGTGTTTTGTTCCACTCTTGCCGCCCTAGTTTCCGTCATACCGGTGTTATGTTCCCGGATTTTGCGTTCCTTATGCGGTCGGGTGATTTATGGGACCCCCTTGACAGTTCGCTTTGAATAAAACTCCTCCAGCAAGGCCCAACCTTGGTTTTACCATTTGCCTCACCACCACCTACCCTTTCCCTTGGGTCGGCCAACCCAAGGGTCATCTTTATTATAGCTCCCCGGGCCAGTGCTTGTCTAAGTGTTGGTCCGAACTAGAGCCCTTTGCAGCGCCCCCTCAGGGAAACTTGAGGTCTGGTTCTAGTTGTACGGATTGCTCATCCGGTGTTGCCCTGAGAACGAGATATGTGCAGCTCCTATCGGGATTGTCGGTGCATCGGGCGGTCTTGCTGGTCTTGTTTTACCATTGTCGAAATGTTTTGTAAACCGGGATTCCGAGTCTGATCGGGTCTTCCTGGGAGAAGGTCTATTCCTTCGTTGATCGCGAGAGCTTGTCATGGGCTAAGTTGGGACACCCCTGCAGGGTATAATCTTTCGAAAGCCGTGCCTGCGGTTATAGGCAGATGGGAATTTGTTAATGTCCGGTTGTAGATAACTTGACACCAGATCCGATTTAAAACGCATCAACCGTGTGTGTAGCCGTGATGGTCTCTTCTCGGCGGAGTCCGGGAAGTGAACACGGTTTCTGGGTTATGTTTGACGTAAGTAGGAGTTCAGGATCACTTCTTGATCATTGATAGCTTCACGACCGTTCTGCTTGCTCTCTTCTCACTCTTATTTGCGTATGTTAGCCACCATATATGCTTAGTCGCTGCTGCAGCATCACCACTTTACCCCTTCCCTTCCCTTTTAAGCTTTGCTAGTCTTGATACCCATGGTAATGGGATTGCTGAGTCCTCGTGGCTCACAGATTACTACAACAACAGTTGCAGGTACAGGTTCATGCGATGATCATGACGCGAGAGCGATGCTTGCTTGCATTGAGTTCTTCTTCTGCTTCTTCGATCAGGGGATAGGCTCCAGGTCGGCAGCCTGGGTTAGCAGGGTGGATGTCATTTGAGTTTCTGTTTGTGATTCATCCGTAGTCGGATGATGCTCTTATGTATTGTGATGTTGTATTCATGTGGCATTGTATGCCTTATGTATGTATCCCCATCTATTATGTAATGTTGATGTAATGATATCCACCTTGCAAAAGCATTTCAATATGCGGGTCTATCCTTGGTGGGACCTTCGAGTTCCTTTTGGATAGGGTCGCATATTGGGCGTGACAAGTTGGTATCAGAGCCTCGACCGACCCTAGGAGCCCCCTTGATTGATCGTGTAGTTTGGCCGTTGTTGAGTCTAGAAGAAAACTGATTTCTGAGCCTAGTTATATCGGAGAGTAGGAATTCTTTTTACTCCTCAGCCCCTTCGTCGCTCTGGTAAGGAATCTTGACGTAGGTGTTTTGAATTACTTCTCTTCCCCTTCAAATTTTTCTTTAGGTTCACGCAGTTGGTTTTCCGATCGTTGTTCCTCAACTCTTTTCGTCCAGTGCATTTCTCATCAAGTCGACTCGAGCCTCTTCATCTTTGAGTTCAATCCTCAGTTGTTTTCTTTCCCACCCGCCCACCCCTTTTCTTCTCGGAACCGGAGTCCGTAATCGAGTATCCATCCTACTCGTGTGAAGTCTTTGCTTTCTTTCCTCAATGATTTCAACCGGTGTTTTCTCTTCAAGATATTCGTCGTTTCCCCTTCCAAGTTGCTTTTGTTTTCCC
>NC_041383.1:586278459-586281010 GCF_002162155.2 Triticum dicoccoides | reverse complement strand
AGTCTGTCTCTCTATCGACCATCTATCTCATTCGTGTGGAGCCTCTTCAGTCTTTCGTCAATCATTTCAACCGGTGAATTCTCGTCTCGTTTGACATTCTTCATCTCATTTTCTTCTCCGGTGGACTCAATTCAGGTTTTTTTCGAATTGATCGCATTCTTTTCCTCGGATCAAGTGTTTTCCCTGCTCGTTCGCCTCTCACCAGTTTATAATTCCGGAGTGTTCAAGACATCTCGGCAGATTCGTCTGTGTTCCAATTAATTCGATGTTGTCACCTCATTCAAATATTTCAACTGTTCCCGTGCATCATTTATCTGTTCAACAATCCTTCCCAATGGTGTTTCTTTTCAGTGGGCCCCTAACCCACAGGTCTTTTTCCAGGATCTTACCTGACTCTTCTATTTTCTCGGAGTTATTCTCAATTCTTTTCAAGTGTGACGTAAGAATGGATCTCATCAGTCACATGCCTTTCAAGATCGATTTCAAATCATTTCATTGTTGGCTCAACCTCTCTGCTTTTCATTCTACCGGAGTACCTCAGTAATTTTGGTGGTGTTTCTCCTCGTCATTTGAAGACCGAAGAAGAGTTTTCCTCTAAACCTTGTCCGTCCTCCTGAAGTTTCGTGGTTCTAGCTTCATGTTATCCTCGCGAAATATTCCTTTTGTAGATATTCTTTTCATCCATCTGGAGTATGTTAGGAGTTGTTTTTCCGTTTCTTTTTACCGGAGGCCTTCATTCCAGTTATCGTTCTCTATTTTATCCCGGTGCTTCGTTCAAGTGTTCTTTAATCAGCTCGTGATCTCTTTGTTCTTTTGCATCTAAATCCCCTCTTGCTTATTGGTTATTCTAATTCTTCCCGGTGATTCTTTCTCTTTCATCAGTCATTTTCGAATTCTTACGGTGGTTCCTTCAGATTCTTTTTCTTTGATTATCATATTAATTCATTAGTTCTTTCAATCCTACCGGTGGTCCATGAAGACTTTCTCAAGTTGTGTGCTATCCCTTCCCAAGTTTGCGATATGCCACTTCTCTATCCTTTTCAAGAAGAGTAAGTAGTATGCAAAATCCATTGTTTGTCATCAGTTTAATTTGATGAAGGATAAGCATACAATAAATCTTATTCTTATTTCATCCAAGTGAGTAATCCCTTCTCTTTGGAGTTTGTTCTTAATGAATAAATTCTAGTTCCAAGTGTTTTTCATCTTATCTTTTCCGGAGTTCAAGTTTCCTTGGCCATCTCGTCGGAACCTCCATCTAAATCATCGCAAGGCTTTAATCTTATTCTTTTCCTTCATTCTATCTCATCATCCTTTCGTTACCGGAGTTCTTCATGGTGGTTCTTCATGATTTAATTCATTCTTCAAGAGTTCATCAAGATTTTGTTGGTGGAGTTCAAGTATATTTTCTTCTTGCGTCTCGAAGCGCAAGTAATTCTTCAATTTCTTTTGAAGTGGAGTTTTGCATTTCTTCGTTCTTCCCAGATATTCAAATCCATTCATTCCTTCCTTCTAAGTTCATTTCTTTCCATTCTTTAATTCTTCCGGAGGCTTTGTCTGTTCTTCTCGTCAGGTGTCATTCCATCCTCTCAAACTCATGTTCTATTCTTTCCTTGTTCAACCGGAGTGCTGCCTAAATTCTTTCAGTCTTATTCGTTACTTATCTCGTTCTAACCGGAGTGCTTTCATAGTCTATCTGATTTCGTGAGCATTTGATTCTCGTCATTCTCGTCGTTCCTCTCTTATTCTTGAGTGCTCTCGATTCTTTGCTTCTTCTCTTGAGTTCTTGTTTTCACCTCATCCCTTTTCCCTTCCGTCTCGGTCCTAAGATCTCGGGACGAGATCTCTTGTTAGTGGAGGAGTGTTGTAACGCCCCGGATTCGTCGCGCCAGGTGTCCGCCAGTTATTCGCCGTTGTTGCCATGTCATTTGCTTGCGTGTTGCATTTTATCATGTCATCATGTGCATTTCATTTTGCATACGTGTTCGTCACATGCATCCGAGCCTTTTCCCCGTTGTCCGTTTTGCAATCCGGCGCTCCTATGTCCTCCGGCGTTTCCCTTCTTGCCTCTCTTCGTGTGCGGGTATTAAACTTTCTTGGAATGGACCGAGCCTTGCCAAGTGGCCTTGGTATAGCACCGGCAGACCGCCTGTCAAGTTTCGTGCCATTTGGAGGTCGTTTGGTACTCCAATGGTTAACCGGGTAACCGTAAAAGCCTCTCTCTTTGCAGCCCAACACCCTTCCAAACTGGCCCAAAACCCATCTAACTCCCCTCCATGCTCTCGGTCGTTCGATCACGATCGCGTGGCCGAAAACCGCTCCTCATTTGGACTCTCCTAGCTCCCAGAAACTATAAATATGCCCTCTCCCCCGAAATCCCGGGTCCAAACCCTAGCCCCGCTCCTCTCTGCCGCCGGACACGTCCGAATCGGCGCCGGACATGTCCGCCCGCCGCCCCGCAGCAAATCCGCCGCCGCCACGTGTCCCCGCCGCCGTCCCATGCCGCCAGGCCCGTCGGGGCCCGGATCCGACCCGCCATGGGCCGAATCGGGCC
>NC_041383.1:586234729-586278106 GCF_002162155.2 Triticum dicoccoides | reverse complement strand
CCGGCGCGCCACCTCTCCGTCGACCACGCTCCTCCCCGCCGCCGGTTCTCGTGTCGCCGCCCGCCTCCTCTCCGCTGCCCCAGGCCAGATCCCCTCCTCCCCGCCGCCGCCGCGCCCGGATCCGGCGAGATCCGGGCGGGATCAAGCCGCCGCCGCCGCCATGGTTCGCCTCGACCTCAGCGAGGTCGGGGACGAACACCGTCGCCCGCGTGGGCCTCGCCCCGGCCCAGCGCGCCCCGCGGCCCGGCCCGTTGCGCCTTTGCTCGCAGCCCACCTCTTCACCGATCCGGCCCAGTGGCCCATGGTGAGCAGCCCGCCTGAATTCCGCCCCGTGCGACTTTTAGTTATTCCGCGCTCATTCTGAAATTGACCAAGTCCCAGAGTTTTGTAATTATCATGCCATGTTTGACGTGCTATATCTTTGCATCCGTAGCTCCGTTTCGTGCGTGTAATATGTCAAATTGTTCGTCTCGATGAGTACATCATTACATTCTATTGCATCATATTTATTTAAAGTCATCTTGATGCATGAATCATCGTTGTAAGAGTGCTTCATGATGTTTTCTGCTGTCTGTTATCAGAACGAGCTCTTTTGTCATTTTTGCCATGATTGATGTGTGCATCCTATGAGGTTGATGTCTACATGTGTTTTGATCTATGCCATGTCTACTTCACAGAGGTGCTTACCATGTATTTTTGTGATCAATGTGGTGACTAGCACAAGCATGCAAACTAGGCATCGTGATGTTGCTGATTTTAGTCCCTGTTCTACTGTTATTTTGATGCCATGTAAACTTGATGCTACAGAGAGATCCATGCATATTTTGATATACTTCAGTAAGGGTGTTTTGAACATGTGGTTATTGTCTATCCATTAATGCCCTTTGTTGAAATTATGGAGTAGTCTAGCATGTCCTTTTCGTGCTCTACTTTTGCTTCAAAATGTTTCCTGACAGATTGTTTACTTGTTATTCAATTTGGCCAAGCTTGTTATAGTTAATCCTTGCATGCTATGGACTTGTTCTTGCCTTGGTTCGTTACACAAACATGTCTTCTTGATGATGCTATGATTATCTTGTCATGCAATGACTTGTGGTGAGTGTATCGAGCTTGTTAAGTAGTGTTCATGATGTTGCTGTTTTGCTAGGCTGAATCTGTCATTTCGTGATGCTATGTAAACATGTTGCTACTAATTATTCTATGCATAATCTGGAGATGTTCTATCAACATGTTTTGATCTACATGTCATCCTCTATCCATCCATGCCCCTGGTTGCATTTATAGCTTGCTGTAGATTGTTCATATCTTGCTCCAAAGTTGCTTCATAATGTTGCTGTCAGCCTGATAACATTAAGTTCACTTGTTCCCATGTGTTTTGCTAGTGTTCCATGTACCCTATGACCTTGCTCTTGCCATGCTTAGCTTCACAAATATGTCTTCTTACTGTTGGGTGCCTTGCCATGCCATGTAATGCTCTATAGTGAGTTGCACAAGCTCATCTACATGCCTTCATAATTTTGTTTCTGCCATGTATGAATCTGTATAATAACTTGCTATGTTTACGTGGGTGCCATCATATTTTCTGATCCTTTTTGGCTTATGGTCAGTAAAGCACTTTTGATCTATACAATTAGTAGATTCATGCCATGCCTTTGTTTGCCATGATAAGTTCCTGTAACATGTTGTTTGATAGCTCTAAACATTGCATCGTGATGTTATTTTCTGCAAAGTCTGAAATTGTTATAACTTGCAATCTTACCATGTGTGTTTGAGCATGTTCTAGTGATTTCTGGAGATAGCTCAGTGTTCATGTTTTGTTATTCTCTACCTGTACATCATGCCCATGCCTTTTGTTTTTTTGTTGAGATGCTGTAGCATGTTGCTTTGATGCTTGCAATATGCCTAGTTGCTGTTTTGGACAGATTGTTGCTATAACTTGTTTCATGTGTGTGTGTTGAACCGTTGCTCCGTTTTGAGTGTGCTCTATATGAAACTTGCTTAGATTTGCATGTAGTTTCATATTATCATGTTGCATCCATGTTTTAAGGTGTTTGCTTGATGTTTGGGTGCATTTTGCATCTATGCCATGTTTAACTTGTGTTGCTCATATCTTCTAGGCCGTAGCTCCGAATTAAATGATCTTTATATGTAACTTGACTAGAATCTCGTGTAGATAATCATTGTGCATCTTAACTTGATGTTTAACTACTTGAACATAATGTTTATTCAGATCTGGACCAATTTCGAAATTTGCATATGAGGACTTACCGGAATTATTCTATGTTGTTCCCGGCCTCATTTAAACTTGCCTTGATGTGTTGCTCTTGTTTGCATCATCTCTTGCCATGAGTAGCTTCATGTAGTCCTGTCATGCATCATGCTTGTTTGAGCATCATGTCTTGTCTATGTGTGGTGTGTTTACCATGTTGTGTGCTTCTTCTCGATAGTTCCTGTTCCGTTGCGATCGTGAGGATTCGTTTGTCTACGCTTGGTTCGGCTTCATTCGTTCATCTTCTTCATGGACTCGTTCTTCTTTCTTGCGGGATTTCAGGCAAGATGACCGCTACCCTGGATCTCACTACTATCATTGCTATGCTAGTTGCTTCGTTCTATCGCTACGCTGCGTTACCTATCACCTGTTTATTAAGCCATCCCAAATTGCCATGAACCTCTAACCTTTGACACCTTTCCTATGCAAACCATTGTTTGGCTATGTTACCGCTTTTGCTCAGCCCCTCTTATAGCGTTGCTAGTTGCAGGTGTAGTTGAAGATTTCTCCTTGGTGGACAGGATTTTGGTTGGGATATCACAATATCTCTTATATTATTAATGCATCTATATACTTGGTAAAGGGTGGAAGACTCGGCCTTTTGCCTAGTATTTTGTTCCACTCTTGCTGCCCTAGTTTCCGTCATACCGGTGTTATGTTCCCGGATTTTGCGTTCCTTATGCGGTCGGGTGATTTATGGGACCCCCTTGACAGTTCGCTTTGAATAAAACTCCTCCAGCAAGGCCCAACCTTGGTTTTACCATTTGCCTCACCACCACCTACCCTTTCCCTTGGGTCGGCCAACCCAAGGGTCATCTTTATTATAGCCCCCCCGAGCCAGTGCTTGTCTAAGTGTTGGTCCGAACTAGAGCCCTTTGCAGCGCCCCCTCAGGGAAACTTGAGGTCTGGTTTTAGTTGTACGGATTGCTCATCCGGTGTTGCCCTGTGAACGAGATATGTGCAGCTCCTATCGGGATTGTCGGTGCATCGGGCGGTCTTGCTGGTCTTGTTTTACCATTGTCGAAATGTTTTGTAAACTGGGATTCCGAGTCTGATCGGGTCTTCCTGGGAGAAGGTCTATTCCTTCGTTGATCGCGAGAGCTTGTCATGGGCTAAGTTGGGACACCCCTGCAGGGTATAATCTTTCAAAAGCCGTGCCTGCGGTTATAGGCAGATGGGAATTTGTTAATGTCCGGTTGTAGATAACTTGACACCAGATCCGATTTAAAACGCATCAACCGTGTGTTTAGCCGTGATGGTCTCTTCTCAGCGGAGTCCAGGAAGTGAACACGGTTTCTGGGTTATGTTTGACGTAAGTAGGAGTTCAGGATCACTTCTTGATCATTGATAGCTTCACGACCGTTCTGCTTGCTCTCTTCTCGCTCTTATTTGCGTATGTTAGCCACCATATATGCTTAGTCGCTGCTGCAGCCTCACCACTTTACCCCTTCCCTTCCCTTTTAAGCTTTGCTAGTCTTGATACCCATGGTAATGGGATTGCTGAGTCCTCGTGGCTCACAGATTACTACAACAACAGTTGCAGGTACAGGTTCATGCGATGATCATGACGCGAGAGCGATGCTTGCTTGCGTTGAGTTCTTATTCTGCTTCTTCGATCAGGGGATAGGCTCCAGGTCGGCAGCCTGGGTTAGCAGGGTGGATGTCGTTTGAGTTTCTGTTTGTGATTCATCCGTAGTCGGATGATGCTCTTATGTATTGTGATGTTGTATTCATGTGGCATTGTATGCCTTATGTATGTATCCCCATCTATTATGTAATGTTGATGTAATGATATCCACCTTGCAAAAGCGTTTCAATATGCGGGTCTATCCTTGGTGGGACCTTCGAGTTCCTTTTGAATAGGGTCGCATATTGGGCGTGACAACCACCTTACCGAGTTGTTACAAGATCGTGGATTTGAGGTTGGGCAAATCGATCCCACTCTTTTTACTAAGAAGGTCAACGGGGAGTTGTTTGTATGCCAACTATATGTTGATGATATTATCTTTGGTTCCCCTAACAAAGCTTTCAATGAGGAATTTGCCGCTCTCATGACCTCTAAGTTCAAGATGTCTTCGATGGGAGAGTTGAAGTTCTTCCTTGGTTTCAATATCAAGCAAAGAAGAGAAGGTACCTTCATCAACCAAGCCAAATACACTCAAGACATGCTAAAAAGATTCAAGCTAAGTGATGTCAAGCCGGCTTCTACTCCAGTGCCTACCAAGTGCCAACTTGACATTGATCCCAATGGTAAAGCGGTGGATCAAAAGGTATATCACTCCATGATTGGCTCCTTGCTTTACCTTTGTGCATCTAGACCAGATATCATGTTGAGTGTGGGAATATGTGCACGGTCTCAAGCCGCTTCGAAGGAAAGCCATTGTGTGGCGGTCAAGCGAATCTTTCGATATTTGGCTCATACCCCAAACTTTGGTTTATGGTACCCAAGAGGAGCAAACTTCAAGATTGAAGGTTATATGGATTCCAATTGGGCGGGAGACAAAGTGGATAGGAAGTCCACTTCTGGAGGGTGCCAATCTCTTGGTTGCTCTTTGGTGAGTTGGTCTTCCAAGAAGCAAAGTTGTGTGTCTCTCTAGTCCACTAAAGCGAAATATGTGGCGACCGGCAGTTGTTGTGCTCAACTCTTATGGATGAGGCAAACTTTAAAGGAGTACGGTGTCATTTGTGACAAAGTGCCTCTTTGGTGAGATAATGAAAGTGCCATCAAGATTTCTCTCAACCCGGTGCAACATTTCAAGACGAAGCATATCGAGATTCGGTATCACTTCATCTGGGATCACATTAGGCGAGGGGAGATCGAGCTCAAGTATGTCAACACCCATGATAACCTTGCAGATATTTTCATGAAGCCCATGGATGAAGCAAGATTTCGCGAGTTAAGGCATGAGCTAAATATCATTGATTCGAGCAATGTATCTTGAACCCATGCACATCCCACCGCATTCAGCATGTTGTCTAGTTTAGGTGTAGGCATGGACATAGGGGGAGTGTTGTCCTCTCAATGAACTCTCCCTCCCCCATTATGCATAAATTGATCATGTCTTTCACATTAACCATTTTTGATGGTACTTGTGCTTCAAGGACGAGTGTTGGTCATGGGCCCAAGGTTAAAATCTTCGCGGCGCCATACCTCTTGACTCAAACATAGGTGGCCTCGGCCACCGCCCTCTTTTGAAGAGGTGTGTCTTGGCCCCTTGCTAGTGTGTTTGCTGCCAAGTGTGTTTTTTCCTCCTCTTCTTGCCGTTGTTTTTCCTGTTTTTTTAGCTAAGCCGTGTTGTCTAGTTGCCATGGCTTGCTGGGCGGTACTACCACTGGTGGTGCGCGGTACTACCGCTTATAAGCAGTACTACCGCCCACCAGCGTGGTACTACCGCTGCGGGGCAGGACAAGGGGGTTATATCGGGGCAGGGGGAGGTTTCTTCTCCCCATACCCATTCGCTCACCCCCTCCTTCCTCTTCGTCTCTCCAGCAACGCCTCGCCGCGGGAGGGCTCTAGCGGACCTTCCTCTCCGGGGCGCCCCTCTCCATTTCCTTCGGTGGAGACGATCCCCACCTCGCCCTCTTGCCATGGATGCCGGTATTGCCCCCGTTCCTCCTTTCTTTTTGTCTAGATTTCTGATCTAGTGTCTTAGGGGCAATAGTGGTTGCATCTCTAGATTTTTGGCTAAATCTAGGCTTGAGTAGGTTGGAGAAGGCAACTAGACTATTTGGATTAGGGTTTGGTAGGAGTATTTTTGAATTTGGCAGGCCGGTAGTGCCGGATCTGACCACGACAGTAGGAAACCGATGTTTCCCCGCCCCAAGCGGTACTACCGCTCCCATTGGAGCGGTACTACCGCTTGGGGCGGTACTGCCGCTACCAGCCGCGGCACTACGCTGCCTGCCAAGTTCCCTCATGTTCCTAACTTTCCTTGATCTCTTTTGTTGTGTTTGTTGGCTTATCCTGAGCATCAAGCTCGCCGTGTCAACCCCGGTCGTGCCACGTCGAAGCGCTACCACACATCTAAGTCAGCAGGAGGTTCCTCTAGTGCTCCACCTCCACCTCAACTCCAGAAGAAGTCTGTCGTCAAGCCAAAGCCAAAGGGCAAAACTGTGCCTCAGATGAATGCCAAGGAGTTCTGGACAAGGCGTCGCCGCAACCCCTATGTGGAAGACCAAGAACCCACTTTGGTCAACCGTCCGTTCTGGAACCGCTTTCAGTTTGCCATTTTCTTTGATGTGCTCAAGGCCAAGAAGAATCTCTATGTTGATGTGCACTCCATTGACACAGACTATATGGAGAAGGATCCTGAGTACTTTGGTGAAGCTCTTCAGATTTGCTCTCAGCTAAACATTCTCAAAATCATGCAGTTCAACAAGGACTATGATGCAGATATAGTGGCTCAATTCTATGCCACTGTCCATCTAGGGACTGATGAGGACATGACTCTGACTTGGATGACCAATGGCAAGTTGCTTTCCGTCAAGTGGAAGGCATTCATGGAGTTACTTGGGGTGGAAGATCACGGGCTTGAGACTCCAGTCGGCTTTCTCCCTCACAGCAATACAACCTCCACTCACAAGCAAGCCCTCTGGCCCTACTGCACTCAGAAGATCAACCCTGACACTAAGAAGGTAACCTATGAGCTGCCTGCCTTTCTGGACATTCTTCACCGTGTCTTCTGTGAGACTCTCTTCCCTCGTATTGGGAATCTAGATATGGTTCACTCCTATCTCGTGGACATGCTTCTCTTCTGCCAGCATGAGAAGGAAGCAAACACTGGCGAGTCCCTGGACATTTCTCATGTTATGTGGTCTGAGCTCTTATCTACTATCTCTGAGTGCAAGTGCCCGATCTATGGACCGTTCATCATGCTGCTCATTGAGAAGACCTGGGATAAGGTCTATCCCAAGGTTATGCTAGAGACTGGAGAGTTGGTGTCTCGTGAGATCAAGCGTCTGAGGAAGAAGGATAAATGGGGCTCCTAGGTCCCTAAATCTGGGGCTTAATCTTCTGCTGCTGCCATGGAGACTGAGGAGGAGGCTGATGCTGATGATGACTATAAGCCTTCTGGGGCAGAGCCCTCTTGGGCAAAGAAGCTCAAGCTCAAGGTGAAGAAGCTGTTCTGCATGGAGTCTCATGGTTAGTACATGACTCATGTGGCTGAGAAGAAGGCCAGGGGACGCCACAAGGAGCTCATGCGTCAGTTGGGTGCCACCGTTTACAGTGGATCTGAGGACCAGCTTACTGAGGAGGAGGAGTGGATTCAGCAGCACTGCCCATGGACAGATTCAGATGCAGAGCAGTTTCCGACTGACGACTGAAGTGCCGACGATCCCGCCGGGATATGATGTTCGAGGCCCTCACTTGCTATCACCTGGAGCCGTGGCAACACTCCTTCCCTTTTTGGTGTCTCGATGCCAAAGGGGCAGAGAGTTTAGGGATTTGTGTCATTGTGTCATTGTCGGATTTGCAAGTGTGTCTTTGTGGTGTCGTTGTGTTTTCTTGCTGTTTGCTTTGTTTGGTTTTGTGCCAGTGAAACCTACCTAGTTCCAGACATATGGTGTGAGACATATTCTACCTTATCTTTATCATTATCTATGTCTATCTAGTCCTTCGATATCTTATGAGTTGCATGCTTATTCTGTTACATTCTCTGCTCTCATATTGCCTGCTTAGGTTGTTGGTCTCTAAAATATAGGGGGAGCGTTGATCCTAGTATGTGTGTCGTGCAGTCCAAAGCACTTATCTAGATAGCACACATCTAGGGGGAGCCCGTCTATATTTTAGAGTTGTGGGGTTTGCGCATGTCCTATATCTTTTCCCGTTTGTGCAAATCCCGTATTGTCATCAATCCACCAAAAAGGGGGAGATTGTAAGGGCATATTTATCCCTAACATGTTTTGGTGATTGATGACAATGCTTTTGCGGACTAATCGTGTGCGTTGAGCTTTTCAGAGATTTATCCTTTGGCACGAGATGATTCCCTCCCCTCGGTGTTATTCAAGACGGGGCAACTCTTTGGTTTCTATGTTGGTGGACTAGTCTCGTAGGATTCACCGTACTATCAAGAGGGGATCCGCTTTGGTAAGGCTAGGGTGGAATCAACACGTACACTTCCTTATCGCACCCGCTGATCCTTCCCGCTTCAATGGAGTACTCCTTCCCCTCTCTGGCTGCTTTGTCTGGTCCCAATGGTAGTCTCGCAGGCCACAGCGGTAGTACCGCCCAAGCGCAACAAGCGGTAGTACCGCCTCAACGGTAGTACCGCTTGGAGCCTTCCACCGTAGTACCGCTGCGGCTCCGCGCTCCTACCGCCTCGACTCGAGGGCTCTTTTTCTTGTGTCAGGTTTTGTGGCACTAGCCGCGGCAGTAGAGGCGGTAGTACCGCCCCCAAGCGGTAGTACCGCCCTTACCACCTAGGTAGTACCGCTCAGGGTCCAAGTCCTCTCTCTTTCCCTTTGCGCGATAGTACCGCTAAGTGGGGCGGTAGTACCGCTGACTCAACGGTAGTACTGCCCACCCCAGCGGTAGTACCGCTCTCTGCGGGGCTGCTAAGGGGGGTAACGGTCGGATTGTTCCCCCCACTATATAAGGGGGTCTTCTTCCCCAAAGTTGACCAACCTCTTCCCCCAAAAGCTCCATTGTTGCTCCAAGCTCCATTTTCGCCCGATCTCTCTCCCTAGCCAATCAAACTTGTTGATTTCCTCGGGAGTGGTTGAGAAGGCCCAGATCTACACTTCTAGCAAGAGAAATTTGATCCCCCCCCACTAATCCCTAGAGGATCTTGTTACTCTTGGGTGTTTGAGCACCCTAGACGGTTGAGGTCACCGCAGAGCCATAGTCCATTGTGGTGAAGCTTCGTGGTGTCGTTGGGAGCCTCCAATTAAGTTGTGGAGATTGCCCCAACCTTGTTTGTAAAGGTTTGGTCGTCGCCTTCAAGGGCACCAATAGTGGAATCATGGCATCTCGCATTGTGTGAGGGCATGAGGAGATTACGGTGGCCCTAGTGGCTTCTTGGGGAGCATTGTGCCTCCACACCGCTCTAACAGAGACGTACTTCCCCTCAAAAGGAAGGAACTTCCGTAACACATCCTCGTCTCCACCGGCTCCACTCTTGGTTACCTCGTGCCTTTACTTGTGCAAGCTTATTTGTGGTATATCCCTTGCTTGTTTATGTGCTAGTTGTTGTTGCATCATATAGGTTTCTCACCTAGTTGCATATCTAGGTGACCTACTTTGATGCAAAGTTTAAATTGGTAAAGAAAAGTATAAAAAGTGTTAGTTGCCTATTCACCCCCTCTAGTCAACTATATCGATCGTTTCAGTATTCAAGTTCGAGCCCCCGCCAGACTTGCTTTATTTCATGGCACTCCACAAACAAGTTCTTTGCCGACTCGTTTCGCATGTTGCACAGGAAGCATTTATGATCCTCGATCACCATTCCTCTCCTGCATAGGATATCCTTCGTGGCGAGCATGTTGTGTGCAAGCCACACATAAAATGCCTCACCTTCCCAGGGCACGACAGCTGCCATAACCTTTTCCACTTTGCTTCCCCCCACCATCTAGATTACCCACAACCTACGGTGCCTCATTCGCCTGCGCATTCCCGGGCCACGCTATATTTGATTTTAACTTGGGCCACGCTAAGAGTCTACTGAAAGCAGCCATCCACCCCTATTTAAATGTCAGATCTAGACCGTTCGTTCGATCAACCTCATTTAAATGTCGGATCTAGACCGTTCGTTCGGTCAGTGCAATGTTGGACTCTCTAACCAAGATTTTTTTTTTCTAAAAATGAAGGCAAAAGAATTGCATCATCCGTTAATTAATAAAATATAAAGAGAGTTGTCCAATGATTCGGCACGAGCGGTTAACTATCTCAAACACGGTCAACAATAAAAAGAAGGGAGTCATTCAGTTAATTAATGAAAAAAATGAGCAAAATAATCACAACTCGTTGAGCGGCACACACGAAATACCCCACACACACTACAACGAATAAAGGGTTCGCCAAGGTAGCACATATATGTCATCGTTCGCTTCTCTCCGAGCACACGTCGTCATTGATGAAGCTATGTACCTAGGGTAGGGTCATGGACCTGTCCAAACTACCCTACCCAAGGACATCTCTAGAAGAAACCACCTGTCAATCGACCCAGAAGTGTTCCACTAGACCGACTCGAAGACACTCGACCACAAGCCAACCACTCGACCATGAAGCCAACCACTCGACAACCAGGAGACCTAAAGTCACTCCGCACGCTAAGGGTCGGTCATTAAGTAGCTTTTATGGTCATCATAGCACTTTATGTATAGCGTTACCAGTAACGCCCAATCTTAATGTATCTTAAACCCTGCATAACTGAGGGCCGGAGGGGTCTGGCGGACTCTATATAAGCCACCCCCTCCTTAGTGTAAAGGGTTCGCACCCCTGTAACTCATACGCATATAATCCAGTCGACCGCCTCTGGGCTCCGAGACATAGGGTTCTTACTTCCTCCGAGAAGGGCCTGAACTCGTAAATCTCTTGCGTATACAACTGCTCCATAGCTAGGATCTCGCCTCTCCATCAGTACCCCCCCACACTACTGTTAGACTTAGAACCACGACAGTTGGCACCCACCGTGGGGCAGGTGTCGGTGTCAAAACCGGTGGATCTCGGGTAGGGGGTCCCGAACTGTGCGTCTAGGCGGATGGTAACAGGAGACAAGGGACACGATGTTTTTACCCAGGTCCGGGCCCTCTCGATGGAGGTAAAACCCTACTCCTGCTTGATTAATATTGATGATATGGGTAGTACAAGAGTTGATCTACCACGAGATCAGAGAGGCTAAACCCTAGAAGCTAGCCTATGGTATGACTGTTGTTTGTCCTACGGACTAAACCTCTCCGGTTTATATAGACTCCGGAGAGGGCTAGGGTTACACAGAGTCGGTTACAATGGGAGGAGATCTACATATCGCATCGCCAAGCTTGCCTTCCATGCCAAGGAAAGTCCCATCCGGACACGGGACAAAGTCTTCAATCTTGTATCTTCATAGTCCAGGAGTTCGGCCAAAGGTTATAGTCCGGCCATCCGGACACCCCCTAATCCAGGACTCCCTCAGTAGCCCCCGAACCAGGCTCCAATGACGATGAGACCGGCGCGCAGATTTATCTTCGGCATTGCAAGGCGGGTTCTTCTCCAAATCCCATATACCTGTTGAACAGTGTCCGGCTTCTGAGGAATGTTGCGCTCCTTGGCTTCTGCGCCCAATAATGGCCATCTTCCACGTGTTAAAAGAATGCGAAAAGACAGGGTGTTTTTCATTTACCTCCCTAGCTGCGCCAAGGGGGCGCCTATAAAAGAGGCGGGGATTTACATCCGAATCACACCATCTTCCCTCCGCGAGCATTCATCGGAGCGCATTCGACAAAGATCCATTCCATCATGGCCGGTCAACGCAGCTCCTCCTCTCGCCCCCCCAGCCCTCAGCCTGGAGATTGGGAGAGGTGTTCCGTCCCGCACAGCGAGCTAGTAGCGCTCCAAACCAAGGGGCTTCTCCCCTAGCTTACATGGTCCCAGTTCGAGCCGGGATTGCCACTTATAATGGCGGAGAGCATCCCCAATCCCTCCAAAGGAGAGCAGGTATGCCTTGTCCCTTATTTAATAAGAGGGCTCGGATTCCCAATTCGTCCGTTTCTCCGGGGGCTTCTGGAGTTCTATGGCCTCCAGTTACACAACCTTACGCCTGCCTCCATATTGCATATTGCGGGCTTTGTAGCCCTTTGCGAGTTGTTTTTGGGCATCGAGGCCCATTTCACGCTGTGGAAGAAGTTGTTCTGCCTCGTGCCCCGTTCTCAGAAGGGGTCGATATATCAAGTGGGCGGAGCCGAACTATGGGCATCACCGGGACCGGATATCTATCCGGAACCCCAAAGAAGGCGTCCGAAGACTGGCCATCAGAATAGTTTTACATAGAAGACGTCCCCCTGCCGGACCCTGTGCGGATCGGCCTCCCTGAGTTTGATAATGCTCCCTTGAAGAAGCGCCTGAGCTGGCGTCCACGAAGCCCTCAGAAGGAAAATGACAGGGACGTCCTTTACCTGATGAGCCGGATAAGGTTGTTAGCTCATTCTGGACTGACCATGGTCGAGGTCATGGCGACATGCATTATGCGGGGGGTGCAGCCGCTTCAGTATAGAGGCCACCCCATGTGGGATTTCAACGGGGAGGACGACGCCACGCGGTGCGACCGCAAGGGGCCGGATTCGGCTGCCACTCTAACGAAGATCTTGTCCGCTTTGTACAAGGGGGAAGAGGAGGAATTCCTCCGTGTCAACCCACGGGGCGGATTTTCAATGTACAATCCTCCAAGCTGGGTAAGCGAACAATTTCACTTGCCCATCCGTTTTCACATTACCATAATTAAGTTCATAGACTGTAAAGGAGATAAACAGCCCTCCTCCACAACCCGAGGACCCGGAATGATCCCTCGACCCGGACTCCCAAGAGGACCCGGACTTATGTGTGGAGCTAATTGATGGGGTGTTTCATCAATTGAGCAAGGACAACACCTTGGTGGCCATTACGGCCGATTATTCTGGACTACTTCCAGCCTCAAAGGTAACCGAGACCGAAGTCCCAGTACTTTCCAGAGGATCCATCCGTTCTTATTTTTGATCGCCGTATACCAATGGCGTTTTTCGCAAGGGGGGTCCTTGAGGCGGAGGGCCGAGCCCGTGGTGGCTAGACAACAAGGGCCATCGAGGCCCAGTGGGCTAAAGAGAAGTGCGGATCGGATTGAGACGCTGACGCAATGGTATGGCATGCAACTTTAATGCCCAGGGTTTATGCCCTCAAGGCATACTAATGCTCATGTTCTTTTTAGGAAGAAGAGCGCCCGCCGGACTATATCCACCGGCCAGGCTTCAAGGCCAGGTCCGGAAGCGGGGGCGAACACGGGGCGCACACCGGACGCTCCTCCGACAGAGGACGTGGACGGGCTATCTGCCACCAATTCTGAGGTGGAGAGTGCCATGAACCACAGGCGTCGCCGGACTGTTCTTCGTGACGCTTGTTTTTTCCAAGAGGCGTTGGACGCCTTTAATACGGGAGATGCGTACCTCCGTGCCACTCAAAATGGTCTAGCCAGAGCCATAGAGTAGTATGTAAAAGACATACGGGTGAGAAAATTTGATGGTTATATATGTCAGTAGCCCCCGAGAGTTGAAACAGATAGAACAACTGATTTAAGGATCATTTGTTATGTAGGATCTTACAGAAAAGAATAACCAACTGTCCCAGGAGCTGGAAGAGTGCAAAGCCCAACTTGAGGCCGCACTAGCCGCAACAGGGAAGGCCACTGAGACCCCCTCTAGTAATATACGCTTCGAAAGATAAGTATGTTGTGAAGTGCGGCATGTGTACAATTCTGACAATAACAGTGCAGATGGCGCCGGAGTGGATCCGGACAAGCAGCAACTCTTGCGCCAGTTAAAGGCCGGCGAGAGCATGCTTACGAGGGTGAGGCAAGAGAAGAACAAGCTTCAAGATGCCAGCACCCAGCTGGGCGAGGAACTAAAGGATGTTCGTGCTCAGTTGTCGGACTCCGTGAAGGAGAATCGGCGGCTTCGACGCGGCATGTTCAGTAAGTGCTTGAACGAACTATGAAAAGAAGAGTTCGGTGAGGAAGTCGAATTGACAGAGTTATGTCTGTAGGTATGCTGACAGGTCGACCTGCGGAGGAAATGCCCGGATCTATGGGTGACCTTCTTCCCAAGCTCTCACAACTGCACGAACGAGTTCAGCAGGTGATGCAAGGCGTCGCCCAGGCCTTGTGGCCGTCCGTCTCCGTGCCCGAGGGCATTGGAGAGCTTGCAGAGAAGCTAAAGGGAGCGCGGTGGCGCTTCCGATTATGGAAGATATCAGCCTGCCGTCAAGGCGCCAGGGAAGCCTGGGCCATGGTGAAGATGCGGTACACAAAGGCTGACCCCAACCATATGGCCGAGGCCGGACCTGTGGGGCCCGACGAGAAGGAGATCCCTGTCAGTTTAGTGTACGGCCAGGTAGAGTTGGCCGCAAAATATTCCCAACAGGACTGTAAACTAGACAGCCTGTTGGATGGTATTGAAGAGGAATATACCCAGTCAAATTGACTATGTAATTGAAAATGACATGTAAAATGCCTTCTAGCCGGATTGTAGATCGTTTGTCATGGCGGACCTTTTCGCTTCAACCTCGGGACCCGATAGTCCGGAGTGTGTCCGAATACCCTCTCGGTTATGTAAGAACCGGGGCATGTGTGGAGACCAGGCGTAGGGGTCATTAGTGCTTTATCAGACAAGTGCCCAACTAGTTATGTTATATTACATGGTTAGTAAGAAACATCTTCCAGGGAGAATAGTTCCATTAGGGGTTTCTTTCCCTGGGAGGCATGCCCTAAAGTGCATGTCCGAACTGCGAAAAAAGCAGGAAAGCATCCGGGGGCAGATAAATAAACAAGGTAAAAACATCTTTTAGTTCACCGACCGAATATTCCCTTAAGAACACTAGCTTTCGGCTTCACCCAGTCTGAGGTACACATCCGGCTGACCCGGCAGTAACAATCGCAGAGGTGCTCCCTTTACCACCTAGCCGAACAATCGGGAACGTAGGGGTAAGCACAGGAGCCAGGCAACCCAGCTTGGCCAAAACTGAAGTCATATTGATGCATATAATGGTGAATAAAAGGTACATGTGGAAGTGTGACGCACGTCTTGGGCACGAGGCTCGTATAAATAAGCTTCTGTTAAAGAAGCCCCCAGGTATAATGAGCGCGGATAGCGCGTCAATTGTGTGCGAACGAGGCGCAAATGAGCCCTTAAAAGGATGTAATAGAAGAAAGAGGGAGAAGGATAGAAATATAAGACAGCTAATGTGTAAAAAATAGACAGAGGAAGGAGACGAACACAGAGTCCGGCGCTAGGCGTAGAATCTTCGTAGGCGTGCTGCGTTCCATGGGTTCGGCTCGAGTCGGTTATCCGATGCATTTCATAGACGGTACGCTCCACCAGTCAGGACTTGGTCGATTATGAAGTGACCTTCCCATTTGGGCTTGAGTTTGTCCTTTTTCTTGTCCAACAGGCGTAGAACTAATTCGCCAACATTGTAAGTTTTGGCCCGTACTTCTCTGCTTTGATATCTTCGAGCCTGTTGTTGATAGAATGCGGAACGGGCTTTTGCCACGTCGCGCTCCTCCTCCAGTGCGTCCAAACTGTCCTGCCGATCGAGTTTGGCTTCTCTTTCTTCGTACATGCGCACGCGAGGCGACTCATGAATTATGTCATAGGGCAGGATTGCCTCTGCGCCGTATACCATAAAAAATGGTGTGAATCCGGTAGTGCGGTTCGGCGTGGTCCGCAGCCCCCAGAGTACGGAGTCGAGCTCCTCTACCCAGTGCGTGTTAGATTCCTTGAGGGACCGCACTAGTCTGGGTTTGATGCCGCTCATGATTAGACCATTTGCCCGCTCGACTTGACCATTAGTTTGTGGGTGATAGACTGAAGCGTAGTCGAGCTTGATGCCTATGTTTTTGCACCAGAATTTTACCTCGTCGGTCGTAAAGTTCGTGCCGTTATGAGTGATGATGCTGTGGGGGACGCCGTAACGGTGTACGACCCCTGATATGAAGTCTATCACTGGTCCGGATTCGGCCGTCTTGACAGGCTTGGCCTCTATCCATTTGGTGAACTTGTCAACCATGACCAATAAGTATTTTTGCTTGTGGGTTCCCCCTTTAAGGGGTCCAACCATCTCAAGCCCTCAGACCGCAAAGGGCCAGGTGATGGGTATAGTTCGGAGGGCGGTGGGTGGCATATGGCTTTGGTTAGCGAATAATTGGCAGCCGATGCATCATTGGACTAAGTCCTGAGCATCTGCCCGGGCTGTAGGCCAATAAAATCCAGTACGGAAGGCCTTGCTTACAAGGGCCCGGGCTGCGGCGTGGTGCCCGCCAAGTCCAGCATGAATTTCAGCCAAAAGGTTCCGCCCTTCCTCTTCGGAGGTACACCTTTGACGGACTCTGGTGGTGCTTTTCTTATAAAGCTCTCCTTCATGGACTTTATAGGCTTTAGATCGCCGCACTATGCAGCGTGCCTCGTTTTGGTCCCCGGGAAGTTCCTGCCTAGTTAAGTAGGCTAAGAATGGTTCTGTCCACGGGGCAATGACTGCCATTATTACGTGGGCTGAGGATGTTACTTCGTTGGCCGAGCCTCCCGTTGTGTCAGAGTGTTTGGTGTTAGGTGGTGCGGCTGGATTCGGGTTGTTATTTCCGGATTCCCCTTCCCATTGTACGGATGGCTTGAATAGCCTTTCCAAGAAAATGTTGGGAGGGACTGCATCACGCTTTGCACCGATGCGTGCCAAGACTTCTGCTGCCTGATTGTTTTCTCGGGCTATATGGTGAAATTTGAGCCCTCGAACCGACCTGACATTTTTAGGACGGCATTGCGATATGCTGCCATTTTCGGATCTTTGGCGTCAAAATCTCCGTTTATTTGGTATATCACAAGGTTCGAATCCCCACGCACCTCTAGGCGTTGAATGCCCATGGAGACTGCCATCCGGAGACCATGCAGAAGGGCCTCGTATTCGGCTGCATTGTTAGAGTCCATATACATTATCTGGAGTACATATTGAACTGTATCTCCTGTTGGGGACATGAGAACGACGCCAACCCCCAGACCCGCTAGCATTTTGGAGCCGTCGAAGTGCATAATCCAGTTGGAATATGTGTCGTACTCTTTAGGGAGTTCGGCTTCAGTCCATTCGGCGACAAAGTCGGCCAAAACTTGCGACTTGATAGCTCACCGTGGCTTATAGGTTATGTCGAACGGGAGGAGCTCACTGGCCCATTTGGCAATCCGTCCCGTCGCATCGCGGTTGTTTATAATATCAGTAAGAGGTACTTCGGAGGCTACTGTTATTGAACACTCTTGAAAGTAGTGTCGTAGCTTCTGGGATGCCATGAACACCGCATACGCTATCTTTTGATAATGCGGGTACCGTGACTTGCATGGAGTGAGGACAGTGGACACGTAGTAAACTGGTTTTTGAAGGGGGAATTTGTGTCCGTCCGTTTCTCATTCGACGACGAGCACTCCGTTTACAACTTGATGAGTTGCCGCAATGTATAATAGCATTGGTTCGCTGATATTAGGCGCGGCCAGGACCGGGTTTGTTGCCAATATGGCTTTTATTTCTTTGAGTCCGGCCGTGGCAGCATCCGTCCACTTGAAATGTTCGGTGCGCCGGAGGAGGCGATAAAGGGGTAATGCCTTTTCTCCCAAGCGGGAGATGAAGCGGCTTAGAGACGCCACGCATCCAGTCAGTTTTTGTATTTGTTTGAGGTCTTTTGGGATTTCCAATTGTGACAGAGCTCGGATCTTGGCTGGGTTTGCTTCAATTCCTCTACCGGATACAATGAAGCCCAAGAGCTTTCCGGCTGGTACGCCGAAAACACATTTTTCCGGGTTGAGCTTAATGTCATATGCTCGGAGGTTGTCGAATGTGAGCCTCAAATCGTCTACTAGAGTTTCGACGTGTTTGGTCTTAACGACCACATCGTCTACGTATGCCTCCACTGTTTTGCCGATCTGGGTAGCCAGACATGTCTGAATCATGGGCTGATATGTTGCGCCGGTGTTTTTGAGTCCGAAGGGCATTGTGTTGAAGCAGAATGGGCCGTATGGGGTGATAAATGCCGTTGCGGCTTGGTCTGGCTCTGCCATCTTAATTTGATGGTAGCCAGAGTATGCGTCGAGGAAACACAATGAATTGTGTCCTGCGGTAGCGTCAATGATTTGATCAATGCGGGGGAGGGGGAAGGGATCCTTTGGGCCAGCCTTGTTGAGGTCCTTGAAATTGACACATAGGCGCCAGGATTTGTCCTTCTTTGGTACCATCACCAGGTTTGCTAGCCACTCCAGATGTTTTATATCTCTTATGAATCCGGCTTCCAGTAGTTTGGCTAGCTCCTCTCCCATGGCTTGTCTCTTAGGTTCAGAGAAACGCCGAAGAGCCTGCTTAACAGGCTTGAATCCTTTTAGGATGTTTAGGCTGTGCTCGGCCAGCCTGCATGGGATTCCTGGCATATCTGATGGGTGCCAGGAAAAAATGTCCCAATTTTCGCGTAGGAATTCTCGTAGTGCGGCGTCTACATCAGGGTTTAATTGTGCCCCGATGGAGGCCGTTTTTGTAGGGCCCGTTGGATGGACTTGGAATTTGACTATTTCGTCTGCCGGTTTAAAGGAGGTGGACTTAGATCTCTTGTCGAGTATCACGTCGTCCCTGTCCACCGTGGAGTGCAGCGCGGTTAGTTCCTCAGCCGCTAGGGCTTCGGATAATGCCTCAAGGGCCAGTGCGGCTGTCTTGTTTTCGGCACGGAGTGCTATGTCCGGGTCACTAGCAAGAGTGATGATTCCGTTGGGTCCGGGCATTTTGAGCTTCATGTACCCGTAATGGGGTATAGCTTGAAAAATTGTGAATGCCTCCCGCCCTAACAGAGCGTGGTATCCGTGCTGAACGGGGCCACTTGAAATGTGACCTCTTCGGATCTGTAATTATCCAGCGTGCCGAACACTACGTCTAGTGTGATTTTTCCTGTGCAGCACGCTTCCCGACTAGGGATTATTCCTCTAAAGGTTGTGTTGCTTCGCTCAATGCGGCTCCAGTCTATTTCCATTTTCGGAGGGTTTCCTCATAAATGAGGTTCAACCCGCTGCCACCGTCCATGAGTACCTTAGTAAGTCAAAAGCCGTCCACTATCGGACTGAGGACCAATGCGGCTGGTGCTCGGGCTGTTCGGAATTTAGGTTCGTCACTGGCATTGAAGGTAATAGCCGTGTGACTCCATGGATTTATTGTTGCTACCTGGTAGACTTTGGTAAGGCTGCGGAGTGTTTGTTTCCGCATATTGTTTGATGCGAAAGTCTCGAAGACTGTTGATACCGTACTGGTATTCCTGGGGTGGTGCTCTGCGGGTTCTGGAGTTAGAAGCTCCTCGCCACTTCTGGCCACCTGCCGGAGTATCCAACATGCTCTAAGGCTATGAGTTGGTGTGACACCCTTTGTACTATGAATTTTACAAGGTCCACTGAGCCATCCCTCCAGTACGGTTCCATACCCTATAGAAGGTTTTTGTTTTTTGGTGATTAACCCATGTGCATGGCGACAATGCGCCCTTTTATTTTGGACTGGGGTTGTATTCAGGGCCGGATCGTCCCAGACTTTTATTTCGGTTTTCCGGACGCTTTCCATCGCACAGTATTTTCGTACGATGGATGCCAAGTCAGCGAAGCATGTAATATCATGGCGACTTATGGCGTTGAGGATCCCGATGTCCGTGCAATTATTGCAGAAGGATGAAATTGCATCCTCCTCGCGGCAGTCCTCTATCTTGTTCATAACCAGGAGGAATCTGGCCCAGTAATGATGTACTGTTTCCGTGGGCTCTTTGCCGAACTTGGGATAGATCCCATATGTTAGGGTGTGCGGGTGAAGTTAAATTCGGAACCTCACCCAATCTGAGGCTCAGGGGCCAAGGAGTTTCCGAATTCGGAAGCTTGGGTTCTTGGATGCTGTCCAATGAATCTGGCCCGCTGTCTGACTTTAGGTTCAGGGCTTGAGTGACGTCCTCCCCTCCGTGGATATCCGGCTTGGGGGGATCAGAAATCCGGACATATTTGTTCCTTAAGATTGGTATAGATTCGCCGCATTTTCCTCCACCAATGCAACGTGGTGGGTGACCTGGGGAGAGTCAATTTCCCTTGGATCGGGTTTAAGCCCAATCTGATCGTAGTCTGTAGCGACTCCCAGGGCGGCGATGCGATCCAAGAGCTCGTTTAAGGAAGAGAGCTCCATCGGATCTAACTGCTCGGCGAGTTCTGAGTTGACGTGGAGATTGCTTTTGATGACCCGAGAAGTCATCGTCGGCGCGGCGACCAAACAGGCGGTCATAAGAGAACCGCCTAGCCGGAGAGTTTGGCCGATAGCCAAAGCTCCTTTAGCAACAGTGTCGTCCTTAAAGATGGGACGTGGAACCCTTCCTGATGGTGACGGCACAGTGGAACTCTCAATGGAAGCACCAATGTCGGTGTCAAAACTGGCGGATCTCGGGTAGGGGGTCCCGAACTGTGCGTCTAGGTGGATGGTAACAGGAGACAAGGGACACGATGTTTTTACCCAGGTTTGGGCCCTCTCGATGGAGGTAAAACCCTACTCCTGCTTGATTAATATTGATGATATGGGTAGTACAAGAGTTGATCTACCACGAGATCAGAGAGGCTAAACCCTAGAAGCTAGCCTATGGTATGATTGTTGTTCGTCCTACGGACTAAACCTCTCCGGTTTATATAGACACCAGAGAGGGCTAGGGTTACACAAAGTCGGTTACAATGGGAGGAGATCTACATATCGCATCGCCAAGCTTGCCTTCCACGCGAAGGAAAGTCCCATCCGGACACGGGACAAAGTCTTCAATCTTGTATCTTCATAGTCCGAGAGTTCGACCAAAGGTTATAGTCCGGCCATCTGGACACCCCCTAATCCAGGACTCCCTCAGCAGGTGTCTTAGCGACTTACTGGAGAAGTTGCAATTTTTTCCGATCTCCTTCATCATGGTTTCAGGCGGAGTTTTGGTTGAGGTCCGCGAGATCCGTCTTGGCGCGCTCACGTTTGTCGCCGACGACTCTGCTTGGCTTCAGGAGGCTCCGCTCGACATCGACACGCTCCCAGTTCACGGAGCGACGCACTTTCGCGCGTGCGTCCGCGGCGTCCTCCTGCGGCAACCGTCGACCCAGTATCAGTCGGTCCTTGTGTCGACCTCCCACCTTGTTTCCCGCCGGCGTAAGCGCTCTGGTCGGTCCAGGCTTTAGCGTTGGGTGAGACACGCGGTGGCTCGCCAGTCGGCCACCCCCAAGTCGCGGAAATCGAGCCCGATGAATCTCTCTATGGCCTGTTCGATCTGTCCACTGGCTCCGCAGAGACTGCATCCGAGTGCGACAGCTGTGATCTAGTGGTGGAGGTTCTGATGGTCGATGGACCACGCGGTCCTCCCGGTTTTCTCGGTGCCAACGGAGGCAACGGCGGAGGTGATCCGTCGCATGCCCAGGAGGAGTATCTCCCCGAGCCCCTCACTTCATTGCAAAGGGAAGAACTTCGCCGCCGGAACATGGATGCGCTTCATACTCCTATCGTTGGAGAAACTCCCGAGGCTCGTGCCTTAGAGGACGCGCGCTTGGCCAACTTGGCTAAACACGCTCGACTGGAGAACCTTCAGCGGGCACTAGACGAGCGTGCGCGGCAACGGGTTCTGGATTCCAGTCGACGTCAACTCTTTCCACTACCGACTCAGGTATATCGAACTCTGATTCAGAATTTAGCAGCTGTGGCCCGTATAGCAGAGTCAATTCAGCCTTCCCAGTCAGAGGCTGGGAGAGGCTTGTTGTAGATCAGAGATTTACTCCGGGCAGCAGGAGATCAAAATTTAGCTGTATCGCAATCGCGGAATAGGATTCACAACAGATCTGTAGCTGCAAATACAGTCCAGTCGGCTCATAGCCCCAGATCGCCCCCGAGGTGTGAGGGGCGTGGAGACCGGCATGATCGGTACAAGAACCATGAGCAGTATGATCACCGAATTGAGCGCGATGATCGACGTCGAGTGCCCACTCCTCCCCCAAGGGGTGGATCGTACGCGCCTGGACAACAGGATGATAGACGCCAGTGCAGTGTTGGGCGAAGGATTCCAGTAGACCCCAGGGAACCAGGCTTTGATGCGAGATCCATTATCGTTCAAGGTCTGGTCGACAGGAATAGAGCTCACCGAGAGGGTCATGACAGAGATGTACCCACCAGTAGCAGAGTGCACATCTCAGGACCAGAGTGTTTCAGCAGAGCCATCAGGGCTGCGATGATTCCTCCCAACTTCATGTTGGCGATTGGAGTCAGTAAATTCACTGGTGAGTCCAAGCCTGATACTTGGCTTGAAGACTACCGAGTGGCTATTCAGATTGGCGGCGGAAATGATGAGGTGGCCATGAAACATCTGCCTCTTATGTTGGAGGGCTCGGCCAGAGCATGGTCGGATCAGTTAGCACCCAGCAGCATTTACACTTGGGAAGATCTTCCCCGAGTGTTTGTCAGAATGTTTGAAGGAACTTGCAAGCGACCAGCAGGACTGACAGAGCTGCAAACTTGTGTGCAGAAGTCGAATGAGACTTTGAGAGACTACATCCAGAGATGGATCACATTGCATCACACGGTAGAGAATGTATCTAATCACCAGGCAGTTTGTGCCTTCAAAGAAGGTGTGAAGTACAGAGAGCTGAATCCCCATAGGATGGGAGACTTTATTGCAGACATTTCTTGAGAGATACTTTCCACCAACAAAAGCTGCTGAATACAGGGACAAGTTAACAAGGTTCACTCAATATGATGGAGAGAGTTTGTATGACGCATGGCAAAGATTCAACTCTTTAATCAAAATGTGTCCTCATCATGGTTTAGAAAGATAGCTGGTGTTACAAACCTTTTACAAAGGACTGTCTACTCAGACTAGAGCTTTTGTCGATTCTGCTGCTGGAGGAGGAATCATGAACAAAAACCTTGATGAAGCATTTGCATTGATTGAAAGTATGGCGTCTCATCATTTCCAATGGTCAAGTGAAAGAGCAATAGCACCACCACATCCTGGTGTGTACAATGTGTCTGCAAATGATAGCATGGCGGCTCAGATTGACATCTTAAACAAGAAGATGGATAGTATCATGTCAAATTGCATCGGTACATCTGTAGCTTCAGTAAGTGTGCCTCAAATGTGTGATGTATGTGGCCAAGCAGGTCATCCTTCAACAGAATGTACCTTCTATTCAGCAATTGGATCATCGGTTTCAGAAGTAAGTTATGCCCAAAGTCAAGGTCCATTAACAAACAACTACAATCCTTCTTGGAGGAATCATCCAAACTTATCATACAAGAACAATCAGTCATATGCAAGTGGATCGACAATACAAGGAAATCGACCACCAAATCATCCAAGTCAATTTCAAGTGCCGAGGCAGAATGAACAACAAAATGTTCAGTCAAATGGAATGGAGGAAATCATGAAAATGCAGTTGGAATTGATGAGCAAGATGATAAATGAAGTTAATGGCTTAAAGGATATTGTTAAGATGCTTGTGAGCAAAATGGATAGTATGGTGGGAGAAAATGAAGCAAGGATGCCTGCGCAACCAATTCCAAACCCGAAAGCTCACTGTGGGGCAATATCTTCAATTGATGTAGTGATTACAAGGAGTGGAGTTATGTCAGGACCATTACTTCCTACTCCGAAGACATATGTCCCTCCTGCTATGAGGCCAAGTTCATCCGGAACTCCACCTTCAACATCATCAGAGAAACTAAAGGAGAAAGAAGTTGATAACCGAATTGAAACTGAAGTCGAATTTCCTGGTTTTCAAACAAGAGCTGAGCCTTTGCTAGAGGAAGCAATAACAACCAACAACATTCCTTTTCCTGAGCGGTTCAACAAATCCAAAGATGACAAGCAATTTGCCAAATTCTTGGAAACTATGAATGGAGTTCAGATTACCATTCCTATTCTTGAAGCTATCCTGCATGTTCCAATGTATGCCAAATATTTCAAGGAATTGCTAACAAACAAAAGAAGCATGTCTGAGCCAGAAGTAGTGACTTTATCAAAGGAATGCAGTGCAATAATTCAGAATACCATGCCTGAAAAATTGGATGATCTAGGAAGCTTTTGTGTACCATGTGTGATTGGAAACAAAACTTACAGTGCTCTGTGTGATTTGGGCTCAAGTGTTAGTGTGTTACCACATTTAGTTAGCAAAAGGATGATCTTGGGAGAATTAAATCCAACAGCCATAACTCTTCAGTTAGCTGACAGAACATATAGGAAACCTATTGGAATTATTGAGGATGTTCCAATCAAAGTTGGGAAGTTTGCTTATCCGGTTGACTTTGTAGTGCTAGATATGGAGGACAAAAGTGAGGTTGTGATCCTTGGAAGACCATTTTTGGCCACAGCTGGTGCACTTATTGATGTTCAAGAAGCTAAATTGAGCCTGAGGTTTGGAAATGAAAAGGTGGAGTTTGACATGAAGCATGCAACACATGTTCCGCAAGAAGAAAAGCACTGCTACAGAATTGATACACTACAGAAATGTGTGGAAGAAGGCTATGAAGAGAGGTATGGAAGTAATTGTTGTGAAGTAGTTGAGGAGGACAATAGTGAAATCAGATATGAAGAAATCAGACCTGTGAGCATATTGGAAAGCAGTACAAGGCCACTAGAGAAGATGCAACCAAGGCAAATAGAAATGAAACAACTTCCAGAAAGTTTGAAATATGCATTCTTAGACAATGACAACCAGTGGCCAATTATCATGAATAGGGAGTTGACGGAAAGGCAAATAAAAGGGCTTCAAGCAGTTTTGCAAAAGTACAAGGATGTTATTGGATATTCAATTGATGATATGAAAGGGATAAATCCTGCTGTCTGCTCTCATAGGATTTACTTGAAAGAAAGTAGTGTACCAATTAGAGAAAGTCAAAGAAGATTAAATCCCCATTTGCAAGAGGTTGTTAAAAAGGAGATTCTTAAATTGCTCTCTGCCGATATCATATACCCAATTTCGGACAGCGAGTGGGTGATTCCCTTTCACATGGTGCCCAAGAAAGGAGGACTAACTGTCATTGAAAATGAACAAGGGCAAACGATTCCTAGTAGGACTGTCACAGGGTGGAGAATGGTCAATGATTTCAGAAAGTTAAATGAAGTGACGAGGAAGGACCATTTTCCTTTACCTTTCATTGACCAAATGCTGGAAAGGCTTGCTGGGCATGAATATTTCTGCTGCTTAGATGCGTATTCAGGACTCTTGCAAATCCCAATTCATCCGGATGATCAAGATAAAACAACTTTCACTTGCCCATACGGAACATTTGCTTACAAAAGACTAGCCTATGGACTTTGTAATGCACCCGCAACATTTCAAAGGTTTATGCTCTCTATATTCTCTGATATGATAGGAATCAAAGTGGAGGTGTTCATAGATGATATTACAGTCGTTGGGAAAAGTTATGAGGATTGCTTGAATAATTTGGCAGCAGTTCTTCAGAGGTGTTCAGAACACAATCTAGTCTTAAACTGGGAGAAGTGTTAGTTTCTTGTATAGGAAGGAATTATTTTGGGACATTTGGTATCTGAAAGAGGAATTGAGGTTGATCAAGAAAAAGTTGAAGTAATATCAAAACTTCCACCACCTGTAAATGTGAAGGGAGTAAGGAGCTTTTTGGGACATGCTGGGTTCTATAGAAGATTCATAAAGGATTTCTCCAAGATAGCCAAACCCCTCACTAATCTCCTAAACAATGATGTTAAGTTCAACTTTGATGCAGAATGTGAAAAATCCTTCAACTTGCTCAAGGAAGCATTGGTCACTGCTCCAGTAGGGCAACCCCCTGACTGGGAATTACCATTTGAGATAATGTGTGACGCAAGTGACTTTTCTGAGGGTGCAGTACTGGGACAAAGAAAAGGAAAAGATTTGCATGTAATATACTATGCTAGCAAAACTCTTGATGGTGCTCAAGCTAATTACACAACCACAGAAAAGGAGTTGTTGGCAGTAGTGTATGCCTTTGACAAATTCAGGCAATATCTTGTAGGGTCTCATTGTGTAGTTTACACAGACCACGCTGCAATTAGATATCTACTCAACAAGAAAGAAGCCAAGCCAAGGTTAATTAGATGGATACTCTTGCTTCAAGAATTTGATGTGGAAATCAAGGACAAGAAAGGAGCTGAAAATGTTGTGGCAGATCACTTGTCGAGGTTGCAAAACAATGCAGTAGACTCCTTACCTATCAATGATGTTTTACCAGGGAGCAATCTTATGCAAGTGACTAGTATACAAAACTATACACCATGGTATGCAGATATAGTTAATTATCTGGTCTGTAACAAAGTCCCTATAGATTTTGGGTATCAAAAGAAGAAGAAATTCTTATCAGATATGAAGCACTTCTTTTGGGATGAACCTTACTTATTCAAACATTGTGCTGATGGCATTGTTCGAAGATGCTTGCCGGAAGGTGATGCTAAAAGTGTGATCTATCATTGCCATTCATCCCCTTATGGAGGTCATGCAAGTACTAGGAAGACTCAAGCGAAAATTTTGCAAGCGGGATTTTACTGGCCAACTATATTCAAGGATGTACATTCCTATATTGAAGCTTGTGATCCTTGTCAGAGAACTGGAAAGATTTCAAAAAGGCAAGAGATGCCTCAAAAAGGAATTCTTGAAGTAGAGCTCTTTGATGTATGGGGAATTGATTATGTTGGACCCTTGCCATCATCAAAAGGGTACAAATACATATTGGTGGCAGTGTACTATGTGTCAAAATGGGTTGAGGTTGTACCAACCATCAATGCTGATTCCAAGTCAGTTTGCAATTTGTTCAAGCAAGTGATCTTTCCAAGATTTGGTGTGCCACGGATTGTTATTAGTGATGGAGGAACACATTTCAACAACTCCCAACTAGAATCTCTCTTAGCAAAATATGGAGTTCATAATCACAGAATTACAACTCCATATCACCCGCAAGCAAATGGACAAGTGGAGTTGTCTAATAGAGAACTAAAGGCCATTCTCGAGAAGGTAGTATCAAAGTCAAGGTCTGACTGGGTACTGAAATTACCAGACACACTATGGGCATATAGGACAGCCTATAAAACACCAATAGGAATGTCACCATTCAGGTTAATATATGGAAAAGCATGCCATCTACCCGTTGAACTTGAACACAAAGCTCAATGGGCACTAAGGAAACTCAATATGGACCTTGATGCAGCAGGAAAATACAGAAAACTTCAACTCTGTGAAATGGAAGAACTGAGAGCTGACTCTTACGAGAGTGCAAGAATTTACAAAGAAAAGACCAAGATCTGGCATGACAAGCATATATTGAGGAAAGAATTTCATCTTGGACAGTTGGTATGGGTCTATGATACTAGGTTTCATTTATTTCCTGGTAAATTCAAGTCAAGATGGTATGGCCCTTGCAAGGTGAAGAAGATTCTGCAAAATGGTGCTATTCAAGTGCAAAGTACTTCTGGAGGTCTCTTCCTTGTAAACGGTCAAAGACTGAAGCCCTACATCCCTGGAGATCCACTTCTTATTTCTGAAGATGAGAATGCAAGCGAAGATCAAGACCTAGAGGAGGAAATTCAAGAAGGCGAGGGGACCCAAGAGGTGTCAATCCCTGCAGGACCCTGACCTCACTGATGAGACATGGTCGAGCTAAATACCTAAAACAAGCGCTTTTTAGGAGGCAACATGAATCTTTAATAAGTTATTTTCCTTATTTAGTTTTCATAGAAATTTTTTTGTGTTTATGTCTTTCTTTTTCAGCAAATAAAGGCGAGGGGAACACAAACAGGGAACACAAACACAGAAGAGTGGAGAGAAGAAAGTAGGAGAGAAGAGTATGCAAATACCAGGTGATTCTGTTCCACTTGAAGCAACCTTTAGAAAATTTAGTACGAGAACTGGCATTTAATTGCATTGAAACTCTTTTTGCATTGTGACACCTTACTCTTCACTGCAAAGTAGGATTCACTCCAAGAAGATTGTTGATTCTCTTAATACTAAAACTATGCAGCTGTATTCTTCTTATGGTAAATTGTGATAATGAATACTTTATACCTCCATGTAAATGTTCAATGGGAATGCCTTGAGTCTAAGTGAAACCTACTAATGAATTGATGTGCTGTGTCTGACTGTCCCAAGTTAAGCTAAGTAACTGGTGGCACTTAAGTAGTAGCTATGATCTCTGGATCTGTAGTCTGTGAAAAACAGTGCCATTAGCTATAGATTCCTCTTTCAATTACTCCTGTTTTACTTAAGCTAAGCAATTTTCTAATAACTAAATAATATAATTATAATAATTTAAGTCCGATCGACCTACAGTAGCATGTCATGTTCCCTGGATCGGTGGCTTGTGAAATCTGGTAGATTGGACTGTAAAAACAATATATATAAAAAATGCTATTATTGTCGAACCAGGTGTATACCATGTTCTCGGGATCGGTGGTATGTTCCTTTGGGGAGATAATAACAAAAAAATATATACTAATAATTTGTCGAACCAGGTGTATACCATGTTCTCGGGATCGGTGGTATGTTCCTTTGGGGAGATAATACAAAAATATACTAATAATTTGGTCGAGCCAGGTGTATACCATGTTCTCAGGATCGGTGGTATGTTCCTTTGGTGAGACTGATATAATTTCATCACTTGTGCTTTAATTTCAATAAGTAACTTGTTTTTCTAATTCATTTTGGGGTCCCAGCTTATCTCAGGGCTGAAGACAGAGCCAGCTCTTGATTATTAGGATGCACTTTGACTCAAGGCCATTGACATGGAACATTTACAATGTGTTATAAATTATTGCTTATCACAATTTAGCTTCAGTAGTGTACACTTGCTTAGTTCCAGTATTGTCGGAATTACTATCTATCGAAAAGTGCATCTTTACTAGGCAGTGTGAGTTGTGTCACCATCATTTTTTTCCTTTGCTTGAGGACAAGCAAAAGTTTGAGTGTGGGGGAAATTGATAGCACATTTATGCATATAGTATTTTTAGCCTTTTTGAGTCACAAATTAAACATATGATCTCAGTAATCACTCATAAAGTATTCATTCCTACAGAAATATTCCTATTGTGATATTTTTACAACACTTATTCATTTTTTGCAGGACTGGTGTGTTTAGGCACCCAAATTTCGTCGAAAATGCTTTCAACACTAAAGCGGGGATCAACTTGGAGAAGAGTTCAGTTCTCGAGGGGGCAAAACCGAAAAGTACCAGAGGAGCTGGGGTCTGGCGTGACACACCAGACATGGTGTCTGATCCCACGCGCGACTGAACCACCAAGAAGAGGAGTGGGGGACGAAGGAAAAACAACTAGGGGGCTGACTGCTCTCGTTCTCCACGCTGCTCACCTACCACCAGATCGAACCAAAGGAACACCAGATCGGAGGAGGGAGAAAAGGGGATCGAGGGAAGCGAGAAGGAGAACCAGATCGAATCCACAGCTCCTCTTCAACGACGACGTCGACCCACTGTACTTCCTCATCCCCAACCTCAAGAAACGGAGCTGTTGATCCTCTCCAACGACTTCTCGGTGTTCCGCTGCGAGGCTTCTCCGTCCTGACCGACTGCTGCTGCTCATCTCCAACACCTACGCCCATGCCGCTCTGCTCCAACATCGACGCCTGTGCCGCTCTGCTTCAACTCCGACGACCGCCCCTGCGGCATCTCCTGCGGGGCGTCGGACACCAGGTGGTTCTCTGCTTCGGGTGGTCGGCTGACCTCCCGTGAAGGCCACCACGATTCCTCCCCAAGGTCGGGCCCTCCGCTGCTGATCTTCACCAAGTCCTCTTCACCACGCTGCAGCTCAACCCCAAGGATCCTCATCCGCTACTCTTCTTCAACTTCCACGCAGAAGTTTCTGCTGCTACAGATCATCTCCAATGTGCCTCTGCTACTCTTCTTCGCCTGCAACATCTACAGCTTCGAATCGAAGATCATCAAGACCCATAGGCTCTGAACTTCTCTCTTCTCTTGTTCCTGTTCTCTGAGTATATGCACTGTTGGGTCTGAAATTTACTCTGTTACCTGTGCACCTTTGCTGAACCCTCATGTATCATTGCTGAATTGTTGTGATCCTTTGCTGGATATTAAGTTAGTAGTTATTCTCCTGTGAGCTGCTGTCACTTTAATTGGTTGCATGAGTTGTGTGTGATGTCTGAACCATCTTCCATGTGCTAGTGTTATTTGTCTGTTTGCTTACAAGAAAATCACTAAAAAGAGAAAGTCCTATTTCTGAACCCTTTTACCCTTGCTGCATATTATTTTGTTTTACCTTGTTCCAGTAGCTGCTTGTTGTCACTTCGGTTGGATTCATTTGTTCAGTTGTTCTGAATGCTTCAAATGTGTGCTCCGAAGTTCTAGATCCCTGTGGAGAATACGACATCCATAGTTTGGGCGTAGAAACCCTGCTATATTACAAACGATCATTTTGGCGCCGTTGCCGGGGATCTAAATTTCATTAGCACATTAGTAGAAGCGGATCAGGATTTATTTTAGGTCGATTACGTAGTATTGCTAGCAACTAACCATTTCCTAACATTGTCCGCGGTTTTGAGAAAACTAGCATGTGTCAATTTCAGGAACTTTACAGGAAATTGTCTTATGCTTCAACCTGAACATTCACTAGAGCCATTTGATCCAGAAATTGAAAGGACTTTATTGAGAAGAAGAAGAGAGAATCAAACACGGTTTCAAGTTGCTGAAACTTTGCAAGATCAAGAAGAAGAAAAGATGCCTGATCCAGTACCTTTGCTCAGGGGCTTGTGGATCCCAAGAGATCACGGGATACCAGGAGAAATGGTGCAACCAATTATTCAGGCGAACAATTTTGAATTGAAGCCTGCTCTGATTAACATGGTACAACAGTCCAGATTTTGTGGAACAGCTTTAGAAGACCCACATGAGCATATAAGGACTTTCTTGGAGTATTGTAACACCCTCAAGCAAAATGGAGTTTCACCGAGTGCTATCAGATTATCACTATTTCCATTTTCCTTGAGAGATGGAGCAAGAGTATGGCTTCACTCATTGCCTGAACATCTGAAGGATACTTGGGAGACTTTATTGCAGACATTTCTTGAGAGATACTTTCCACCAACAAAAGCTGCTGAATACAGGGACAAGTTAACAAGGTTCACTCAATATGATGGAGAGAGTTTGTATGACGCATGGCAAAGATTCCACTCTTTAATCAGAATGTGTCCTCATCATGGTTTAGAAAGATGGCTGGTGTTACAAACCTTTTACAAAGGACTGTCTACTCAGACTAGAGCTTTTGTCAATTCTGCTGCTGGAGGAGGAATCATGAACAAAAACCTTGATGAAGCATTTGCATTGATTGAAAGTATGGAGTCTCATCATTTCCAATGGTCAAGTGAAAGAGCAATAGCACCACCACATCCTGGTGTGTACAATGTGTCTGCAAATGATAGCATGGCGGCTCAGATTGACATCTTAAACAAGAAGATGGATAGTATCATGTCAAATTGCATCGGTACATCTGTAGCTTCAGTAAGTGTGCCTCAAATGTGTGATGTATGTGGCCAAGCAGGTCATCCTTCAACAGAATGTACCATCTATTCAGCAATTGGATCATTGGTTTCAGAAGTAAGTTATTCCCAAAGTCAAGGTCCATTAACAAATAGCTACAATCCTTCTTGGAGGAATCATCCAAACTTGTCATACAAGAACAATCAGTCATATGCAAGTGGATCGACAATACAAGGAAATCGACCACCAAATCATCCAAGTCAATTTCAAGTGCCGAGGCAGAATGAACAACAAAATGTCCAGTCAAATGGAATGGAGGAAATCATGAAAATGCAGTTGGAATTGATGAGCAAGATGACAAATGAAGTTAATGGCTTAAAGGATATTGTTAAGATGCTTGTGAGCAAAATGGATAGTATGGTGGGAGAAAATGAAGCAAGGATGCCTGCGCAACCAATTCCAAACCCGAAAGCTCACTGTGGGGCAATATCTTCAGTTGATGCATTGATTACAAGGAGTGGAGTTATGTCAGGACCATTACTTCCTACTCCGAAGACATATGTCCCTCCTTCTATGAGGCCAAGTTCATCCGGAACTCCACCTTCAACATCATCAGAGAAACTAAAGGAGAAAGAAGTTGATAACCGAATTGAAACTAAAGTCGAATTTCCTGGTTTTCAAACAAGAGCTGAGCCTTTGCTAGAGGAAGCAATAACAACCAACAACATTCCTTTTCCTGAGCGGTTCAACAAATCCAAAGATGACAAGCAATTTGCCAAATTCTTGGAAACTATGAAGGGAGTTCAGATTACCATTCCTATTCTTGAAGCTGTCCTGCATGTTCCAATGTATGCCAAATATTTCACGGAATTGCTAACAAAGAAAAGAAGCATGTCTGAGCCAGAAGTAGTGACTTTATCAAAGGAATGCAGTGCGATAATTCAGAATTCCATGCCTGAAAAATTGGATGATCCAGGAAGCTTTTGTGTACCATGTGTGATTGGAAACAAAACTTACAGTGCTCTGTGTGATTTGGGCTCAAGTGTTAGTGTGTTACCACATTTAGTTAGCAAAAGGATGATCTTGGGAGAATTAAATCCAACAGCCATAACTCTTCAGTTAGCTGACAGAACATATAGGAAACCTATTGGAATTCTTGAGGATGTTCCAATCAAAGTTGGGAAGTTTGTTTATCCGGTTGACTTTGTAGTGCTAGATATGGAGGACAAAAGTGAGGTTGTGATCCTTGGAAGACCATTTTTGGCCACAGCTGGTGCACTTATTGATGTTCAAGAAGCTAAATTGAGCCTGAGGTTTGGAAATGAAAAGGTGGAGTTTGACATGAAGCATGCAACACATGTTCCGCAAGAAGAAAAGCACTGCTACAGAATTGATACACTACAAAAATGTGTGGAAGAAGGCTATGAAGAGAGGTATGGAAGTAATTGTTGTGAAGTAGTTGAGGAGGACAATAGTGAAATCAGATATGAAGAAATCAGACCTGTGAGCATATTGGAAAGCAGTACAAGGCCACTAGAGAAGATGCAACCAAGGCAAATAGAAATGAAACAACTTCCAGAAAGTTTGAAATATGCATTCTTAGACAATGACAACCAGTGGCCAATTATCATGAATAGGGAGTTGACGGAAAGGCAAATAAAAGGGCTTCAAGCAGTTTTGCAAAAGTACAAGGATGTTATTGGATATTCAATTGATGATATGAAAGGGATAAATCCTGCTGTCTGCTCTCATAGGATTTACTTGAAAGAAAGCAGTGTACCAATTAGAGAAAGTCAAAGAAGATTAAATCCCCATTTGCAAGAGGTTGTTAAAAAGGAGATTCTTAAATTGCTCTCTGCCGATATCATATACCCAATTTCGGACAGCGAGTGGGTGAGTCCCATTCACATGGTGCCCAAGAAAGGAGGAATAACTGTCATTGAAAATGAACAAGGGCAAACGATTCCTAGTAGGACTGTCACAGGGTGGAGAATGGTCAATGATTTCAGAAAGTTAAATGAAGTGACGAGGAAGGACCATTTTCCTTTACCTTTCATTGACCAAATGCTGGAAAGGCTTGCTGGGCATGAATATTTCTGCTGCTTAGATGGGTATTCAGGATTCTTGCAAATCCCAATTCATCTGGATGATCAAGATAAAACAACATTCACTTGCCCATACGGAACATTTGCTTACAAAAGACTAGCCTATGGACTTTGTAATGCACCCCCAACATTTCAAAGGTTTATGCTCTCTATATTCTCTGATATGATAGGAATCAAAGTGGAGGTGTTCATAGATGATATTACAGTCGTTGGGAAAAGTTATGAGGATTGCTTGAATAATTTGGCAGCAGTTCTTCAGAGGTGTTCAGAACACAATCTAGTCTTAAACTGGGAGAAGTGTCAGTTTCTTGTACAGGAAGGAATTATTTTGGGACATTTGGTATCTGAAAGAGGAATTGAGGTTGATCAAGCAAAGTTGAAGTAATATCAAAACTTCCACCACCTGTAAATGTGAAGGGAGTAAGGAGCTTTTTGGGACATGCTGGGTTCTATAGAAGATTCATAAAGGATTTCTCCAAGATAGCCAAACCCCTCAGTAATCTCCTAAACAATGATGTTAAGTTCAACTTTGATGCAGAATGTGAAAAATCCTTCAACTTGCTCAAGGAAGCATTGGTCACTGCTCTAGTAGTGCAACCCCCTGACTGAATTACCATTTGAGATAATGTGTGATGCAAGTGACTTTGCTGTGGGTGCAGTACTGGGACAAAGAAAAGGAAAAGATTTGCATGTAATATACTATGCTAGCAAAACTCTTGATGGTGCTCAAGCTAATTACACAACCATAGAAAAGGAGTTGTTGGAAGTAGTGTATGCCTTTGACAAATTCAGGCAATATCTTGTAGGGTCTCATTGTGTAGTTTACACAGACCACGCTGCAATTATATATCTACTCAGCAAGAAAGAAGCCAAGCCAAGGTTAATTAGATGGATACTCTTGCTTCAAGAATTTGATGTGGAAATCAAGGACAAGGAAGGAGCTGAAAATGTTGTGGCAGATCACTTGTCGAGGTTGCAAAACAATGCAGTAGACTCCTTACCTATCAATGATGTTTTACCAGGGAGCAATCTTATGCAAGTGACTAGTATACAAAACTATACACCATGGTATGCAGATATAGTTAATTATCTGGTCTGTAACAAAGTCCCTACAGATTTTGGGTATCAAAAGAAGAAGAAATTCTTATCAGATATGAAGCACTTCTTTTGGGATGAACCTTACTTATTCAAACATTGTGCTGATGGCATTGTTCGAAGATGCTTGCCGGAAGGTGATGCTAAAAGTGTGATCTATCATTGCCATTCATCCCCGTATGGAGGTCATGCAAGTACTAGGAAGACTCAAGCGAAAATTTTGCAAGCGGGATTTTACTGGCCAACTTTATTCAAGGATGTACATTCCTATATTGAAGCTTGTGATCCTTGTCAGAGAACTGGAAAGATTTCAAAAAGGCAAGAGATGCCTCAAAAAGGAATTCTTGAAGTAGAGCTCTTTGATGTATGGGGAATTGATTATGTTGGACCCTTTCCATCATCAAAAGGGTACAAATACATATTGGTGGCAGTGGACTATGTGTCAAAATGGGTTGAGGTTGTACCAACCGTCAATGCTGATTCCAAGTCAGTTTGTAATTTGTTCAAGCAAGTGATCTTTCCAAGATTTGGTGTGCCACGGATTGTTATCAGTGATGGAGGAACACATTTCAACAACTCCCAACTAGAATCTCTCTTAGCAAAATATGGAGTTCATAATCACAGAATTACAACTCCATATCACCCGCAAGCAAATGGACAAGTGGAGTTGTCTAATAGAGAAATAAAGGCCATTCTCGAGAAGGTAGTATCAAAGTCAAGGTCTGACTGGGTACTGAAATTACCAGACACACTATGGGCATATAGGACAGCCTATAAAACACCAATAGGAATGTCACCATTCAGGTTAATATATGGAAAAGCATGCCATCTACCCGTTGAACTTGAACACAAAGCTCAATGGGCACTAAGGAAACTCAATATGGACCTTGATGCAGCAGGAAAATACAGAAAACTTCAACTCTGTGAAATGGAAGAACTGAGAGCTGACTCTTACGAGAGTGCAAGAATTTACAAAGAAAAGACCAAGATCTGGCATGACAAGCATATATTGAGGAAAGAATTTCATCTTGGACAGTTGGTATGGGTCTATGATACTAGGTTTCATTTATTTCCTGGTAAATTCAAGTCAAGATGGTATGGCCCTTGCAAGGTGAAGAAGATTCTGCAAAATGGTGCTATTCAAGTGCAAAGTACTTCTGGAGGTCTCTTCCTTGTAAACGGTCAAAGACTGAAGCCCTACATCCCTGGAGATCCACTTCTTATTTCTGAAGATGAGAATGCAAGCGAAGATCAAGACCTAGAGGTGGAAATTCAAGAAGGCAAGGGGACCCAAGAGGTGTCAATCCCTGCAGGACCCTGACCTCACTGATGAGACATGGTCGAGCTAAATACCTAAAACAAGCGCTTTTTAGGAGGCAACATGAATCTTTAATAAGTTATTTTCCTTATTTAGTTTTCATAGAAATTTTTTTGTGTTTATGTCTTTCTTTTTCAGCAAATAAAGGCGAGGGGAACACAAACAGGGAACACAAACACAGAAGAGTGGAGAGAAGAAAGTAGGAGAGAAGAGTATGCAAATACCAGGTGATTCTGTTCCACTTGAAGCAACCTTTAGAAAATTTAGTACGAGAACTGGCATTTAATTGCATTGAAACTCTTTTTGCATTGTGACACCTTACTCTTCACTGCAAAGTAGGATTCACTCCAAGAAGATTGTTGATTCTCTTAATACTAAAACTATGCAGCTGTATTCTTCTTATGGTAAATTGTGATAATGAATACTTTATACCTCCATGTAAATGTTCAATGGGAATGCCTTGAGTCTAAGTGAAACCTACTAATGAATTGATGTGCTGTGTCTGACTGTCCCAAGTTAAGCTAAGTAACTGGTGGCACTTAAGTAGTAGCTATGATCTCTGGATCTGTAGTCTGTGAAAAACAGTGCCATTAGCTATAGATTCCTCTTTCAATTACTCCTGTTTTACTTAAGCTAAGCAATTTTCTAATAACTAAATAATATAATTATAATAATTTAAGTCCGATTGACCTACAGTAGCATGTCATGTTCCCTGGATCGGTGGCTTGTGAAATCTGGTAGATTGGACTGTAAAAACAATATATATAAAAAATGCTATTATTGTCGAACCAGGTGTATACCATGTTCTCGGGATCGGTGGTATGTTCCTTTGGGGAGATAATAACAAAAAAATATATACTAATAATTTGTCGAACCAGGTGTATACCATGTTCTCGGGATCGGTGGTATGTTCCTTTGGGGAGATAATACAAAAATATACTAATAATTTGGTCGAGCCAGGTGTATACCATGTTCTCAGGATCGGTGGTATGTTCCTTTGGTGAGACTGATATAATTTCATCACTTGTGCTTTAATTTCAATAAGTAACTTGTTTTTCTAATTCATTTTGGGGTCCCAGCTTATCTCAGGGCTGAAGACAGAGCCAGCTCTTGATTATTAGGATGCACTTTGACTCAAGGCCATTGACATGGAACATTTACAATGTGTTATAAATTATTGCTTATCACAATTTAGCTTCAGTAGAGTACACTTGCTTAGTTCCAGTATTGTCGGAATTACTATCTATCGAAAAGTGCATCTTTACTAGGCAGTGTGAGTTGTGTCACCATCATTTTTTTCCTTTGCTTGAGGACAAGCAAAAGTTTGAGTGTGGGGGAAATTGATAGCACATTTATGCATATAGTATTTTTAGCCTTTTTGAGTCACAAATTAAACATATGATCTCAGTAATCACTCATAAAGTATTCATTCCTACAGAAATATTCCTATTGTGATATTTTTACAACACTTATTCATTTTTTGCAGGACTGGTGCATTTAGGCACCCAAATTTCGTCGAAAATGCTTTCAACACTAAAGCGGGGATCAACTTGGAGAAGAGTTCAGTTCTCGAGGGGGCAAAACCGAAAAGTACCAGAGGAGCTGGGGTCTGGCGCGACACACCAGACGTGGTGTCTGATCCCACGCGCGACTGAACCACCAAGAAGAGGAGTGGGGGTCGAAGGAAAAACAACCAGGGGGCTGACTGCTCTCGCTCTCCACGCTGCTCACCTACCACCAGATCGAACCAAAGGAACACCAGATCGGAGGAGGGAGAAAAGGGGATCGAGGGAAGCGAGAAGGAGAACCAGATCGAATCCACAGCTCCTCTTCAACGACGACGTCGACCCACTGTACTTCCTCATCCCCAACCTCAAGAAACGGAGCTGTTGATCCTCTCCAACGACTTCTCGGTGTTCCGCTGCGAGGCTTCTCCGTCCTGACCGACTGCTGCTGCTCATCTCCAACACCTACGCCCGTGCCGCTCTGCTCCAACATCGACGCCTGTGCCGCTCTGCTTCAACTCCGACGACCGCCCCTGCGGCATCTCCTGCGGGGCGTCGGACACCAGGTGGTTCTCTGCTTCGGGTGGTCGGCTGACCTCCCGTGAAGGCCACCACGATTCCTCCCCAAGGTCGGGCCCTCCGCTGCTGATCTTCACCAAGTCCTCTTCACCACGCTGCAGCTCAACCCCAAGGATCCTCCTCCGCTACTCTTCTTCAACTTCCACGCAGAAGTTTCTGCTGCTACAGATCATCTCCAATGTGCCTCTGCTACTCTTCTTCGCCTGCAACATCTACAGCTTCGAATCGAAGATCATCAAGACCCATAGGCTCTGAACTTCTCTCTTCTCTTGTTCCTGTTCTCTGAGTATATGCACTGTTGGGTCTGAAATTTACTCTGTTACCTGTGCACCTTTGCTGAACCCTCATGTATCCTTGCTGAATTGTTGTGATCCTTTGCTGGATATTAAGTTAGTAGTTATTCTCCTGTGAGCTGCTGTCACTTTAATTGGTTGCATGAGTTGTGTGTGATGTCTGAACCATCTTCCATGTGCTAGTGTTACTTGTCTGTTTGCTTACAAGAAAATCACTAAAAAGAGAAAGTCCTATTTCTGAACCCTTTTACCCTTGCTGCATATTATTTTGTTTTACCTTGTTCTAGTAGCTGCTTGTTGTCAATTCGGTTGGATTCATTTGTTCATTTGTTCTGAATGCTTCAAATGTGTGCTCCGAAGTTCTAGATCCCCGTGGAGAATACGACATCCGTAGTTTGGGCGTAAAAACCCTGCTATATTACAAACAATCATCACCCGACACACATAGCCACCCCTGGGAGGCAAGCTCTGGTGGTCGACCCAGTCGTCGAAGGCACTCGACTGACTAAAGTTTTGATGGATGGTGGCAGTAGCCTGAATATACTATATGCAGAGACATTGAAAGGGATGGGCATTCCGATGTCCAGACTCAGTACCAGCAACATGAGTTTCTACGGAGTCATTCCTGGAAAGAAGGCTGTGTCACTCGGTCAGATTGCTCTTGATGTAGTTTTCGGTGATTCCAAAAATTACCGCAAAAAAAAAGTTGACATTTGAAGTTGTGGATTTCCAGAGTGCCTATCACGCTATTTTGGGCAGGCCAGCTTATGCACGTTTTTATGGCTCGACCATGTTACGTGTACCTCAAATTGAAGATGCCTGGCCCCAAAGGTGTGATCACTGTTGCTGGCAATCAGAAGAAGGCGGAAGAGTGCTTTCAGAAAGGCTCAAAGATCACCGATGCTCAGATGGCAGCAGAAGAGTGGCGGGAGCACCAGAAAAATGCAGACCCGAGTGATTTGTTGCGAGCTAAGAAGCCCGCCACAGAATCAGCGTTTTAGTCGTCTGGTGAGACGAAACCAATTCACATTCACCTGACCGATCCCAATGCTGCTCCGACTCATATCTCTACAATGCACGACTCCAAATAGGAAGAAGCGCTCATCCAGTTCCTCCGTGAGAACTGGGACATCTTCGCATGGAAACCTTCTGACATGCCGGGTGTTCCCAGGGGCTGTCTGAGCACCGTCTACGAGTCGACTCAAAAGTGAAACCTGTTAAAGAACATCTTCGACGGTCCGCCATGCAGAAAAGAAAGGCCATTGGCGAGGAGGTGGCTCGGCTCTTAGCAACAGAGTTTATCCGAGAGATTTACCACTCCGAGTGGCTCGCCAATGTTGTCATGGTCCCCAAGAAGGACAAGTCACTTCACATGTGCATTGACTTCAATAATATCAATCGGGCCTGCCCGAAAGATCATTTTCCTCTCCCCCGCATCGACCAAATAGTCGACGCGACTGCGGGATGTGAGCGCCTGTCTTTCTTAGACGCTTATTCCGGTTACCATCAGATCCGTCTGTATGGACCCGATGAGATCAAAACAACTTTCATCACCCCATTCGGGTGCTTCTGTTATGTCACCATGCCATTCGGCGTCAAGAATGCCGGAGCCACGTTCATGAGGATGATTCAGAAGTGTTTTCTCACTCAAATCAGTCGAAATGTGGAAGCATACATGGATGATATTGTGGTCAAGTCACGAAAAGGTTCCGACCTGCTGACTGATCTTGCAGAGACATTTGCCAACCTCAAGAGGTATGATATCAAGCTTAATCCATCAAAGTGCACATTCGGAGTTCCTGGCGGAAAGTTACTCGGTTTTCTCGTTTCCGAACGAGGAATCGACGCCAATCCAGAAAAAGTTGGTACTATACTCCGAATGAAACGTCCTGTGCGTGTGCACGATGTCCAGAAGCTTACTGGTTGCTTGGCCGCGTTAAGTCAATTCATCTCTCGTCTCGGTGAAAAGGCATTGCCTCTTTACCGACTGATGAAGAAGTCAGACAAGTTCGAGTGGACTCCTGAAGCTGATGCAGCGTTTGCAGAGCTAAAAACCCTGCTTTCCACCCCGTCGGTGCTTGCTGCTCCGATCAGCAAAGAGCCTTTACTGCTCTACATTGCAGCCATAGGACAAGTCGCCAGTACAGTACTTACGGTCGAGCAGGAAGAAGAAGGAAAAGCCTTAAAGTTCAGCGCCCAGTGTATTATATTTCTGAAGTTTTGACCCCATCAAAGCAAAGATACCCTCATTATCAGAAGCTTGTGTATGGGATTTATATGACCATGAAGAAGGTTGCTCATTACTTCCCTGACCATTCCATTACAGTCGTCAGTGACGCTCCATTGTTAGAGATTTTGCACAACAGAGATGCAACCGGTCGAGTGGCAAAATGGGCAATTGAACTCCTTCCCCTAGATATCAGGTTTGAGGCAAAGAAAGCCATCAAGTCCCAAGCAATAGCAGATTTCATCGCCGAGTGGACCGAACAGCAACTGTCGACTCAAGTTCACTCGAAGCACTGGACCATGTTCTTTGATGGTTCTAAGATGCTGAATGGATCCGGTGCTGGGGTAGTGTTAGTTTCCCCCCGAGGAGATAAGCTTAGATATGTGCTCCAGATTCACTTTGATTCCTCCAATAACGAAGCAGAATATGAAGCACTTTTCTATGGGTTGCGCATGGCCATTTCACTCGGCGTCCATTGCCTCATGGTCTATGGCGACTCTGATTTGGTGGTTAACCAAGTGATGAAGGAGTGGGACGTCAGAAGCCCAGCCATGACTGGTTAATGCAATGCAGTGAGAAAGCTAGAGGAGAAATTCGAGGGGTTAGAGCTTCATCATATACCCCGACTGAAAAATCAAGCAGCTGATGATTTGGCAAAAATAGGTTCCAAGAGAGAAGCCATTCCCAGTGATGTGTTTTTGGAACACATCCACACGCCATCAGTTCAAGAGGATCCTTTCACCGAAGAAGCCCCGCAGCCTAAAAGTGCCACGAATCCGACTGAAGTTGAGGTCCCAGCTGTGGTCGACCTGATCATGGAAGTTTTGGTTATCACTCCCGAATGGACAGTGCCGTATATCGCGTATATCCTAAGGAAAGAACTCCCAGAGAATGAAGAAGAGGCTCGGTAGATCGTCCGTTGATCCAAGGCCTTTACTGTGATAAGGGGACAGTTGTACAGGGAAAGCGCGACTGGAGCCAGTCAGAAATGTATAATGCCAGAAGAAGGTCAGATAATTCTCGACGATATCCACTCGGGGACCTACGTCCATCATGCGTCCTCTCAGACTATTGTGGCTAAAGCATACCGAGCGGGGTTTTACTGGCCCAGAGAAAATGAAATCGCAAAAGAGATAGTCGACAAGTGTGAAGGATGTCCGTTCTATTCCAATATGTCACACAAGCCCGCCTCAGCCTTGAAGACCATTCCAATCGTTTGGCCCTTCGCTGTTTGGGGATTAGATATGGTTGGACCACTTAGAACTGGCAGGAGCGGCGTCACCCATGTACTGGTGGCAGTCGACAAGTTCACTAAGTGGATCGAAGCCAAGCATATCAAGAATCTTGATGCCGGCACTGCTATCAGCTTCATTAGAGAGTTGATATTCAGATATGGAGTTCCACATAGCATCATCATTGATAATGGGTCCAACTTCGATTCCGACCAATTCAAAACATTTTGCGCTTCTCAAGGCACACGAGTCGACTACGCTTCCGTCGCTCACCCTCAGTCGAATGGACAAGCAGAAAGATCTAACGGCCTAATTCTCAAAGGACTGAAACCCCGGTTGATGCGTGATCTCAAACACGCAGCAGGCGCGTGGGTCGACGAACTTCCATCAGTTCTTTGGGGATTGAGGACTACTCCTAATCGGTCGATTGGGCGAACTCCGTTCTTTCTGATCTATGGAGCCAAAGCAGTTCTGCCGAGTGACCTGCTTCACAATGCACCCCGAGTTGAGCTTTACTCTGAAGATGAAGCAGAACAAGCCCGGCAGGACGCAGTCGACCTTCTAGAAGAAGAAAGAGAGATGGCCATGATCCGATCGTCCATCTATCAGGAAGACTTGCGTCGATTCCATGCCAGAAACGTCAAGAGTCGAGCCTTCCAAGAAGGAGACTTGGTCCTCCGAGTGGAGCAACAAAAGCCACACAAACTTGCCCCTACTTGGGAAGGCCCCTTCATTGTCACCAAAGTTCTCCACAATGGAGCATACCGTCTTTACAATGTCGAACGCCAGATTGATGAGCCACGAGCTTGGAATGCGGACCTGCTCCGCCCCTTTTACACTTAAGTACTCACTCGGATGAGATGTAATAAAAGTACTCCTGTAGTTTGTTTATCAAAGACAAAAGTGTTATAATTTTCCCATTGATTGTTGTTGCTTTTGTTTATCTGAGAAATCCCCTAGTGGGTGGCTTAGCTGCGAATCCGTTTCGCCTAAGTTTGTAAAAACTTTTCCTACCGAGTGACGAGCAAGCCTCTCACTCGGAAGCTTAGCTGCGAATCCATTTCGCCTAAGTATTCGAAAATCCTACCGAGTGGCGAGTCTGCCTCCCACTCGGGGGCTTAGCTGCAGTCCAGTACTCGCCTAAGTAATTGAAAATCCTACCGAGTGACGAGCAAGCCTCTCACTCGAAAGCTTAGCTGCGAATCCGTTTCGCCTAAGTATACAAAAATCCTACCGAGTGGCGAGTCTGCCTCCCACTCGGAGGCTTAGCTGCAGTCCAGTACTCGCCTAAGTAATTAAAAATCCTACCGAGTGGAGAGAAAACCTCCCACTCGGGGGCTTAGCTGCAGTCTAGTACTCGCCTAAGTGTTTGAAATCCTACCGAGTGGAGAGCAAACCTCCCACTCGGGGGCTTAGCTGCAGTCCAGTACTTGCCTAAGTAATTGAAAATCATACCGAGTGGCGAGTCTGCCTCCCACTCGGAGGCTTAGCTGCAGTCCAGTACTCGCCTAAGTGATTGAAAATCCTACCGAGTGGAGAGCAAACCTCCCACTCGGG
>NC_041383.1:586215032-586234550 GCF_002162155.2 Triticum dicoccoides | reverse complement strand
GCTTAGCTGCAGTCCAGTACTTGCCTAAGTAATTGAAAATCCTACCGATTGGAGAGCAAACCTCCCACTCGGGGGCTTAGCTGCAGTCCAGTACTCGCCTAAGTGTTTGAAATCCTACCGAGTGGAGAGCAAACCTCCCACTCGGGGGCTTAGCTGCAGTCCAGTACTCGCCTAAGTAATTGAAAATCCTACCGAGTGCAGAGCAAACCTCCCACTCGGAGGCTTAGCTGCAGTCCAGTACTCTCCTAAGTATGAAATCCATTCCGATCCGCAAGGACGATGAGGTGCAGGTCGACTGCTACCTTCTCCTTCGGAGCTCCGCCACAAATACAATGTGCACTCTGCAAGGACGACGAGGTGCAGGTCGACTGCTACCTTCTCCTTCGGAGCTCCGCCACAAATACAATGTGCGCTCTGCAAGGACGACGAGGTGCGGGTCGATTGCTACCTTCTCCTTTGGAGCTCCGCCACAAATACAATGTGTGCTCTGCGAGGACGATGAGGTGCAGGTCGACTGGTACCTTCTCCTTCGGAGCTACACCACAAATACAACGTCCGCTCTACAAGGACATAGGTCGACTGCAATCTGTGCTCCATCCTTACCTGCAAGAAGCGATGAAGAGCAGGTCGACTAGATTCTCCACCTCAGGGCTGCGTCTCAAGCATTAAAATATATTCCGAGTGAAGAACAACGTTCGCTCGAAGGCAAATGCAAGCATATTCAACGGTAAGCCAAGTTCAGATAACGTCCTACAGATTCAGAAGTGCTCAGGCATCAAGCCTGTAAAAGTTTATCGGTTACAAAACCACTCGGCATTCCGAGGCAAATTTAAGGCGTCAAGCATAGAAGTTTTTTACTCCTCGGGTGGAGGACTGGAAGGCGCAACAAACTGGTCCAGGTCGATTCCATCTGCAATCCAAGTGGCAGCAGCAATGAAGGTCTCCATGAAAGATTGGAAGTCATGCTTCTTGGTATTGGCCACTTTGAGGGACGCCAGCTTGTCCTCTCGCGCATCCTTGCAGTGAACACGGACCAGAGACAGAGCAACATCAGCACCACACCTCGCAGAGGACTTCTTTCATTCTTGCACTCGACCTGGAACTTCATTCAGTCGAGTCATCAGAGACTCGAGGTCATTTTGAAGCGTCTCTCTCGGCCAGAGTGTCGTGTCGATCCGCGACGCCGCAACCTTCAGTCGAGCAAGATAGTCAACCACACCAGCAACACGAGACTCCAGTCGGAGCACGTTCATGGCAGTTTCATCCTTCACAGGAGAATTAATGGGATCCAAGCCTGTCTCCACTCGACTGGTCTCCTCCTCGAAGTTTTGGCAGAATTCTGTAAACACAACTCAAAGATGAGCCAGCAGTTCTATGATAAGTCGGTGATTACAAGTCAGTCGGGTAGGAGAGATTACCCTCAAGCATGATGAATAACTTCTTGGCGAGCCCTCCCAGATAAGCCTCCAGATCGTTCTTCTTCCCCACCAGTTCACTAGCCTTGTCACTCAGAGCTATCTTGTCATTCTTCAGATGGCTGACTTCCTTGTTGGCCGCGTCGAGAGCAACTTTCAGGTTGGCGTTCTCCTCTTCAAGTTTACTGACTGAAGCCAGCTTCTCTTCCGCAAGCTTTGTTTTGTCCAAAGCCGCTTTCTGCGCCTCGGCAAGTTCCTGGTCCTTCTTCTTCAGAGCCTCCTTCGTTTTATCTGCAAAATGACAATGAGATCAGAATCAAGAATGGGCAGAAGGATAAGAACAGTCGTCAAGTTCTCACCAATCATACCTTTTGCTTCATCCTTTGCCTTCTGGAAGTTCTCCTGGACAAGCTTCAAGTCAAGGTCGAGCTGGATATGTTTGTTCTCCAGCTCAGTATAGCGAGCCACAAGCTCGCAAGATTTCTGCGAAGAGTCAATCGACAGACATCAAAAAAAGAGGTCACTTCCGAGTGACTAAGGGAAAAACCGTAACATTTCTAAGACTACAGTCGAATCAAAATGTGCACTCAGCATGCCCCCACTAGTTTTATCGACTTGATCCAATCAGTCAACCGAAAGGAACAAAGAGATTATGATCCCAAAACCATGGCTAACTACCAGCAGTTAGTCTTGGTCTCATCATGATCTACCAAAAAAACAGGTTGTTCAGACTATAGTCGACTGCCAGCAGTCCACCATAGTCTCGGGGACTACACCCAGTGGGTGCACTCAGTGTGCCCCCGCCGGTTCCAAAATTCCATTCGACATGGTCTGACCAGACCGGGTGAAGAATTTATAGTGAAGAAATTCAAAATACAAGACTACAGTCGACTGCCAGCAGTCCACCATAGTCTCGGGGACTACACCCAGTAGGTGCACTCAGCGTGCCCCCACCGATTCAAATATTCAATCGACACACCCAGTGGGTGTACAGATGCAAAGATCTTTGGAAAGAAAGTCTTCAGATAGCATATCCTAACAGAACAAGCGGTGACCAACTAACCTGGACGTTGCTCTAAAGGGCTGATCTAGCATCATAGGCGGCTTGGCAGGCTTCCCGGATCGCCTTCACCTGCTCCATCATGATCCCCGCCTGGCGTATAGCCTCCTTAGCAGCACCCGCTTGGTCCTCTAGGACGTGGTGTGTGGCGAAAAGGGAGGGCGGGTCAGCAATCGACGTCGAAGGCCGGACACTCTTCAGCGGCACAGCGAAGGACACGGAATGCCGAGTGACATCGTCACCCCCTTGAACCGGTGCCTCTGGTGCTGATGCAGTCTGAGTGGTCTTGCCAGCCGATGCCTTTTTTTTTCCTCCTTGCCCTCAGGGGAACCTCATCGTCATCATCGGGGAGATCAATGACATGAGGAGGAGCTGTAGGAAAAATCCAAAGTTGAGATCAAAATTCAATCGACCGAAAGTGAAACTACAGAGAGCGTACCGAGGTTGGAGGTGGCTGCGTCTTCCATTTCCTGGTCTTTGTTCTTGGTGGAGGTCTCGAAGGTGGAAGCACTGCAGATTTCAGAAACCAGTCGGTTAGTCGATGAATCGACCAACAGTTCATCCGCACTAAACAAGAAAACACAAGTTCTGTTGTTACCCGGAGATAGTGGGAATGGCCATCCTCATCTTGGGCAAGGCCTTCGGCGGCTTTGATGGTGCCGCTCGGGGATGCTTCGGTGCTTTCTCAGTCGACGCCGGAGAAGCCGCCCGAGGGCGCTTTGACGATTGACCAACAGGTGCAATCGCTTTGCCACGCTCGCTCGCGGGGTCGTGGATGAGTTTGGATTTCCTTTCAGTGTGAGGAGGATCGACTTCCTCCTCCTCCTCTTCACTGGAGCCGTCGTCATCCTCTTCCCCCTCATCATCAGATTGCCACTCCTCATTCTCACCTCCGCTTGCCTCTCCCTCCTCGGCCTGTTCTTGCACCCTGTTGGGCGTCGAGTACATCTCAGTCATGGCCTAGAAGACAACAAACAAGACAAAAGTCAGCCGACTGATTTTAAACAAACAGAATGAAGAAAGCAGGATCACAGTCGGAAATGCAGAAGTGGACCTTGTCTACGTCGTATGATTGGTCGAGTGGAGGAATCCTCCTGGCTCCTCGGGGGTTCTCCTTGTTCCCTGTGATGCTTGCAAGCCACCTCTCCAGCGTGGCCTCATCAATTTCCTCCGGGTGGATCTGAGTGGTGTCCTCAGTGCCAGAATACAACCACATCGGATGGTCTCGAGCTTGGAGCGGCTGGATGCGTCGCCGGAGGAAGACCTCCAAGAGGTCCGTGCCGGTCACCCCGTCACGGATAAGCTGGACAACACGCTCGACCAACACCTTAACCTGCGCCTTCTCTTCCGGGAGTACCTTCAAAGAGGAAGGCTTCCTCACTCGGTCCATGGAAAAAGGAGGGAGTCCAGTCGACTGTCCTGGCGTCGGCTGGTCTTTGCAGTAGAACCAGGTCGACTGCCATCCATGGACCGAGTCGGATAGGATCATGGTCGGAAAGGAGCTTTTTCCTCTCAACTGAACCCCAAGACCCCCACACATCTGAATGACTTGTGTCCTCTTGTCACTCGGATTGGCCTTTTTCACCGTCTGTGAGAGACAGGTGAAGATGTGCTTGAAAAGACCCCAATGAGGCCGGCAACCCAAGAAATTCTAGCACAAGGACAAAAAAGCAGCAAGGTACACGATGGTGTTGGGTGTGAAGTGGTGGAGTTGTGCCCCGAAGAAATTCAGAAACCCTCGAAAGAAAGGGTGAGGCGGCAAACAAAACCCACGATCGACATGGGTGGCCAAAAGAACGCACTCACCCTCTTGAGGCTGCAGCTCTGACTCCCTCCCTGGGAGCCGCGCTGATCCATGGGGGATCAGTCCTCCATCGGCCAGGTCGTCAAGATCTGCTTGACGAATCATTGAGCGGATCCAGTTGCCCTGGATCCAGCCCGGCGGCAAACCGGCCCTCGACGAAGATCTGCCTCGACTGGTCGCCCTTCCCTTCGCCTTCGCCGTCACCTTCTTCACCCTCTCCAAGGCCGTCGTCTTCTCTTTCACCATCATCGCCGACGGGATGCACACGGGGCAGCGACACTGGGACGGAGGTGAACGCGGCGGATAAGTCTGGGGAAGGGAGGGAGAAATGAGAACGCACTGTTCAAACAACCCCGTCCGGCGCCTTATATGAGATCACTTCCGAGTGACTGACTAGTAGGCCCGAGCGATCCTGTCAAATCCCGCAACAGTTACGCGAGTGATACATGGCGAAAAAGGTGGCATGGAGATCGAGGGCGTCCCTGCCTTATCCCATCCGATTACTGCGGCCTCCTCCGCCCCGCGCGCTTCCCGAAATTTGAATCCCACCAAATCCGCGGGTTGCAGAACAACTCGTCAGACGAAAGATTTCCTTCGCTCCGTCGCTCGGAGCTCTCCAAGTAAAAACTTCACTCGACAGATACAAAGAATGGAGCAAGGCGACTGAAAAATAAGTTGGTGTCGTCACCTAAAGTTCATTGATCCAGAACAAGACATACTCATAGCACGAGAAATGGGTCGGAAGAGTTCTCAACTCCTTCCCCACTCAAACCTCGATCCATTCGGGGGCTAATGATGAAGCTATGTACCTAGGGTAGGGTCATGGACCTGTCCAAACTACCCTACCCAAGGACATCTCTAGAAGAAACCACCAGTCAATCGACCCAGAAGTGTTCCACTCGACCGACTCGAAGACACTCGACCACGAAGACAACCACTCGACCATGAAGCCAACCACTTGACAGCCAGGAGATCTAAAGTCACTCCGCACGCTAATGGTCGGTCATTAAGTAGCTTTTATGGTCATCATAGCACTTTATGTATAGCGTTACCAGTAACGCCCAATCTTAATGTATCTTAAACCCTGCATAACTAAGGGCCGGAGGGGTCTGGCAGACTCTATATAAGACACCCCCCTCCTCAGTGTAAAGGGTTCGCACCCGTGTAACTCATATGCATATAATCCAGTCGACCGCCTCTGGGCTCCGAGACGTAGGGCTGTTACTTCCTCCGAGAAGGGCCTGAACTCGTAAATCTCTTGCGTATACAACTTCTCCATAGCTAGGATCTTGCCTCTCCATTAGTACCCCCCTACACTACTGTCAGACTTAGAACCACGACAGTCATCACTTCTCTCCGAGCAGGTGACCCCCACTTCATCGCGAACGACCACAGACCTAGCCGACACCATAGAGGATGTGCAACAGGAAAACACAACTTCGAATATGACGGGGAGCTAAAAAGGAGACCTATGCAAGGCTAGACACGGAAGATAGATGAACAGGCCACCTCCCGCCCTGACCTCGTCGCTGCAACTCTGACTTCAAAACGATAATCAAGCCAAGGCAAACGCGCAAACACGCGGTAGAAGAGACAACTACAGTAACCATTACCGCTATCCGAACTTCTCTCACCTCATCGTCTTGGCACATATGCCCCAACACCATCACCATTGTTGTTGTATTTTCACGTTTTGAGGAAAGTTTCGCAACAGAGATTGAGATGGTGCACATGAGGACGGTTTACCTAGGTTTAGACCCTCGGGTCGAGGTAATACCCTGATTCATGCATATATATATTGATGATCTAGTCTCGCATGAGCACTAGGGTTTGTGTCTACAAGGGGTTGATCGCAGGATCATATAGGGGATAGGGGTTGAAGCCTCATATGTGCACTAGAATAAGGTGTAGAAATATAAGATACCGATGAGGAGGCCCCTACCTCCCCTTACATCGGTGGACGAGGGGTAGTGTTACAAGAGTCCCGGTCAGTTTACAAGGTAGAGTCCTAACTGAAAGATCGTGGATGTCGCCTAGAGGGGGGGTGAATAGGTGCTTTAAAATAATTACGGTTTAGGCTTGAACAAATGCGGAATAAACCTAGCGGTTAATTTGTCAAGCACAAAACCTACAACAACTAGGCTCACCTATGTGCACCAACAACTTATGCTAAGCAAGATAAGCTACTAGGTGAAAGAAAGATATATGACAAGAAACAAAATGGCTATCACAAAATAAAGTGCATAAGTAAAGAGCTCGGGTAAGAGATAACCGAGGCACGCGGAGACGATGATGTATCCCGAAGTTGAAACCCTTGCGGATGCTAATCTCCGTTTGAAGTGGTGGAGGCATAATGCTCCGGAAGAAGCCACTAGGGCCACCGTAATCTCCTCACGCCCTCGCACAATGCAAGATATCATGATTCCACTAAGGGACCCTTGAGGGCGGTCACCGAACCCATACAAATGGCAACCCTTCGGGGCAATCACCGAACCCGTACACTTTGGCAACCCTTGGGGTCGGTCACCGGTACCCGTCAAATTGCTCGGGGCGATCTCCACAACCTAATTGGAGACTCCGACGCTTGCCCGAAGCTTTACACCACAATGATTGAGATCTGAACAACACCAACCGTCTAGGGCGCCAAGGCACCCAAGAGGAACAAGCTCTAGGGTGTCCAAACACCCAAGAGTAACAAGCTCAAGGGTACCAAGCACCCAAGAGTAATAATCTTCTCAACTTGTAACTTCCACGTATCACGTGGAGAACTCAAACCGATGCACCAAATGCAATGGCAAGGGCACACGGAGTGCCCAAGTCCTTCTCTCTCAAATCCCACAGAAGCAACTAATGCTAGGGAGGAAGATGAGAGGAAGAACAAGAAGGAGAACACCAAGAACTCCAAGATCTAGATCCAAGGGGTTCCCCTCACATAGAGGAGAAAGTGATTGGTGGAAATGAGGATCTAGATCTCCTCTCTCTTTTCCCTCAAAACTAGCAAGAATCCATGGAGCGATTGAGAGATAGGAAGCTCGGAGAAGGTCAACAATGGGGGAAGAACATGAGCTCAAAGGATAAGGTTCAATGGGGGAAGAAGACCCCCTTTTATAGGTGGGGAAAAATCCAACCGTTATGCTCACAGCCCGCACAGAGCGGTACTACCGCTAGGGCGGTAGTACCCCTTTGAAAAACAACAGCGAGGAGGTAAAAGGCCAGTAGAACCGCCAGAGCGGTACTACCGCTCGTCCTCATGGTACTACTGCTCGACCTCACGGTACTACCGCAAATGGTAGCGGTACTACTGCTTGCGAGCGGTACTAAAAAAATACTCCTGTGCCTACGTCCGCTGAGCAAAACACGAGATTTTGGTCCGGAGCGGTACTACCGCTTAGGAACCGCGGTAGTACTGCTCTGGAGCGGTACTACCGCTCAGGAGCTGCGGCCTAGTTGCGGTAGTACCGCTGCAGCCTTTACCAAAATAGCCACAACTTTTGCAAAGGGACTCCGAATTCAACGAAACCAAGTTTGTTGGAAAGCTAACGACATGGGCTAACACAATCTTGATAGAAATATCAATAAGAATCAAATGAGAAAAGGCCCATAAGAAAAAGGTGAGAACCCTTCCTTAGATAAGACCGGTAAAACCTCCAACACCGAAAACATCATAGAAGACGCATGCGAACTCTGTTTTCGATGAACTCAAGCTTGTCATCAAGATGACCATAAGCTCTAAGACTCACAAAGAGAACCAAACAAGAACCAAGAAACATGATGCAAGCATGCAACGGTTTGAGCTCTGTACTAACGATATGATCAAGCTACCAACTTGAGAGCCCCCCTTGATAGTACTACAAACGATCCTATAACCCGGTCTCCCAACTACCACCACGAGACCGGTAAAATAGAAAACCTATCAAGGGGAAACCTTTGCCTTTCACACGGTCCACTTGAGCTAGATGATGACGATCTTGACTCCCTCAAGTTGGACCACCTTTCTTGATTGCGCTGGCTCGATGAAGACTAGATGATTACTCCCCCATAGTCCACTATGGGTGAGCCACTCTTCGGCACATCTTCACAAGTCCATTGACACCACAGTGGATGGCAAGATTCAAGAACTTGATTTCTTCGTGATGCTCCACTTGAACTTGCACACGACAATCTTGATGACGATCACCACTTGATGTCATCCTTTCCATGGGTTGTATGATATCTTCCTCTTGACGCAAGCCCATGGACACGTACCTAACCCCACATAGAACTCTCACATAGACCATGGGTTAGTACACAAAGTGCAATGGACAATGCTTACCATACCATGGGATCACTTGATCCCTCTCGGTACATCTTCTACGCTTTGTGAATTGATCAACTTGATTCACTCTTGACTTAGTCTTGATCAACCTTGAATCTTTCCAACTCTCTTCATTTGGATGATGTCTTGAAGGTAAACATGAATGATCACACAATATTCTTCTTCAAGACATGCTTGCAATAATCTCGACACTCACATGACTAATCTTTGGATAATTCCTTAATAGCACCTTGGTCAACTCATAAACTCCTTGAAACCAACACATGGACTTCAAGAAAAGCCTATGGACAAAACCTTCAACTATAACTCAAGGCAACCATTAGTCCATAGAGATTGTCCTCAATTACCAAAACCAAACATGGGGGCACCGCATGTTCTTTCAATCTTCCCCATTTTGGTAATTGATGACAATAACTTTCAAGAGAGTTTATATAAGGAATTATGCATCATCATGCAATGCAACAACCAATGATGCAGGAGAATGAGATGCAAATGCTTAGGAACAAAACCAAAGCAAGGAGAAAACTCTGAAAACCTTCTCCACAAAACTCTCTGAAACTTCTCCCCCATTGGCATCGATTGCCAAAATGGGAGAAAGCTTAGAAGGCCTATATAAACTTTGGTCCTCCATAAATTGTGTATTTCTCCACAAGAGAGTGGAATGAAATACACATATCCAATGGTAAATACTTGGAGGAACTCAAACTATATTGAGGCACAAAGATTGCTAAAGAAAGATATGCCACAAGACATAACAAAGAGAGACACAAGAAATCAAAAGATACAAATTGAAGCAATCAATCAAAGGATATCAACTGAACCAACTAGACCAATGATCCTACAAGCCACATGAAAAAGATATTATGATATGAGCAGAGGAGTGTTCTAAAGAAACTAGAGAAGCTCCCCATGATTTGTGCACAAATAAGAATATTTGTATTGGATACAAAGTGCACAAAATAGGATCATAGCTCCCCCAAAATCAATAGAAACTTACAATAATTGTAAGTGAGCATATAGGAAACAAAGCCTAGCACTTGTAACAGACAAAAGATTGACCAAGCATGAAAAAAGAGGCAACTAAGAATAGGCTCAACCAAAATGATGTGTGTGAGTCATGACAAAGCACTTGAGAAGACTAATATAAGGATGAGCATAAAGCATCAACATAGCCTTGGGTAAATGAAATACACGGTGCATGACATGTCGTCCTCACACACATCCAACAAGCAAATGGGTTCACAAGCTCACTAGAATGTGAGTTAACAACAAGGCTTGCGACAAACCATGGTGAAGAAGGAAAAAAGAAAGCCTTATCAAGACGAGGGATACCAATGAAGATGGCAAGCCTCGTAAAGACAAGCACGAGGAAAAAAATCTTCACCACACAAGAGTGCAACAAGATGCAACAAGATATAAGATCCACACTCAAGACAAAAGCTTTCACGGAGCCACCAAAGAAATAACATAAGAAAGACAAGGTGGATGTGAAAGAAATGATATCATCTAGAGATGTAAATTCTCTCAGGTAGATGAAATCATGATGATATATGTCTACAAACAAGGATGTACACCCGACATACTTACAACACGAAGGAACAAGATATCCAAAAGGAAGTCATACATATACCAATAAGATATTTGCTTGGAAGCATAACACATGGCTAGATATGGTCTTATTGTATATAAATGATTCCTACCACACAACCATCAAAGACATCACAACTAGCAACATGAGATCATCGTTGAGATGCTTTGAGAAAGGAAACAAGTATCACAAGAAAGAATGAAATACATGCCATGATACAACCTACACAAGGTTGCTGCAAGAAATGTGTGCATGAAGTAGATGATGATACTTGTTACCGAGATACCATTGGAAGGATGTAGTAGATACCAATTGAAGGTAGATAGTAGTTCATTGATCATCCTAGCTTGACTCTAATAAGCACATGGTGACAACACCTTCCTTGTGAGTGAGCCGAGCATCCAATGCATCTCCAAATGTTCCTAGAGAACAACACAAACTAAACGGTACCCAAACTCATTGGGACCAAATAGTTAGAAACACCAATACATAGGAAAAACTCCACATAAATATGTGCATATAGATATGAAGATGAATTTAATGCACATCTCATCCAAATTGAGACTAGGTGGAGTTTCCCCTATATATTGGGTCAAAGAAAGAAACCATGCCAAATAAAATACATGAAGTAAACATGCATGCTCAAGACTTTCAAGAACCGAAATGAAATGACAAAGAAAAGCCTAGTGAAAAGGATACCAAATGGAGAAATCTTCACTTGGAAGATACCATTAAAGATACATCAAGGAATGATATATCCATTGATACACACTAAAAGAAAGATATCAAACTCCCAAAAGAGAGAATGGTTCCAAACAAACCAAGCCCTCTACAAAGTTTCATGATGGCACAAGTACCAAAAGGAACGACTTGCCTTCCACCAAAATACACTTGATAAGGATCACAACAAGAGTGTTCTAAAGAAAATAGGATAGCTCCCCCATGAGTTGTGCACTATAGAGAATTTGCATTTGAATACAAAATGCACAAGGTGGGATCACCACTTTCACTATACCTAGAAAACACTAGACAAGAACAAGAAATTAACAAGATCCACAAGTGGTATGGAAGACAATGGGAGTTGACACAAACCTTGGCAAGAGAAAAGGCAAATAAAAACAAAAGCCAATGTAAAGATGATCAATAAAATCTACCACACATAAGTGACTATCAATTGTCAAAAGACAAGAGGTAGATGGAAAGAATTCCCGGTGGTAGATAGCAAGGATATCCAACATCATCTTCACAACATACACAAGCAAATTGCAACTTGTAGAGCTAACATGCCACCCAGGAACACGATAATTTACAATATCAATTCTAGGTGACAATATCTCAAATGTACACATTTTCTAGGCTTGTAATATGCACATAGCATATTACTCCCCCATAATGTGATACCAATAAGAACTTAACAAGAGGAAATAAGAGGATCCAACAAGAGATAATCAACAGGATTTTTAGAATTTGAATTTCTCATGAGAGATATACCACCTAGGGACTAGATAATCTTGTAATATCAATACTAGATGGTATTCCTCATGTACACACATTTATAGGATTGTGAGGTGCACAAAGCATATCACTCCCCCATAAATGGATATTCCATTAATCTCTCACAAGAGCCAACTAGGATACAAACAAGAAGCATAAAGGCTCAACGCACGACACACACGTACATGATGTGCAAACCAACACACACATACTTGATTGCTCAAGATAAGCAAGTTGGAAGCACAACATATACAAAGCAAGGAACAAAACCAAAACATGCAAGGGGGCAAGTAACTTTCAATGTAAACAATTTAAGTACAAGTTACGGCAAGGAGGCACATTGGATATAAGATAGAAACTTGATAATCCAATTGACTTGGATTGAGACAATAAGAATGATGAAGTCCCCTTAATTTTTCCTAATGTAGCCAAGTCTCCAATGCCCTCCATCAACACGTATTGATCAAGTTTGAGCTTGGTGGTCCCCAACCAAGTTGGGTCCTAAGAGGTTAGTTACAATAGTCTTGGCTACCCAAATGGTTCTTTTCTTGACACCACTTTGAGTACCAACAAACTTGGCAAACACATTGCCAACCTTATCCTTCCCAAGAGAATAGATATCATCAATAATAATTGGGTTGGATAAGTTACCACTCGTGCATGAAGAAGCGACGTGACCTTTCTCACGACATAAGTAGCAACATCTACTCTTCACTTTCTTCTCACTTGATTTTTCCACAAGAGAAGCATTAGCTTGAGTCTTCTTGGGAAGTGGACTTTCTTCAACTTGAGGTTGAGCATGAGATTGAACTTGTGGCCTCTTCCCTTGTTGCTTGTCACTAATGGCCTTATTCTTCAATGGGCAAGATCTAACATGATGCCCTTCAATTTTGCACTTGAAGCAAATAATCTTGGCCGAATTCTCGACTTGTTATTGGCCCTTCTTCTTTATTCTCTTGGACTTTGTATTCTTATTGGAGTTGAATCCAAGTCCACCTTTGTCATTGGGGGATTTTTGCACACTCAAGATATTGTTGAGTGTGGCCTTCCCTTCATGACACTTTTCCAAGTCTTTCTTCAAAGAAGTGACTTGTGCCTTGAGCTCTTTGATTTCCTCTACATGGTTAGTCTCAACACAAGAACTAGAGGAAGTATAAGCTTCATCGTGAGAGCAACAAGGCAAGGCAAGCAATTCATCACAAGATGTACCAATGTTATGCATGGATGAATCATGAGGACTAGCACAAGGCAATATAGCATTTTGACTAAAAGTAGTGCTAGTATCCACATAAGGCTCACTAGATGTTACCTTGATACTCATAGCCTCATGAGCTATCTTTAGCACATTATGGGATACTAGAAGATCATCATGAGAGCTTGTGAGCTTTACATGACTTTCTTCCAATTTCCCATAAGTTCTAGATAGCAGCTCAAGTTGAGCCCTTAGCTCAACATTCTCCTTCAAAATGGATTCTTCACTAAAAATAGAGTTAGTAGCACAAGAATCATCAATAATAGCAAGAGGAGAAGTCAACTTGGCAAGCTCCTTAGAATATGAAGCTTTAAGTTGAGCATGAGACTCGGTGAGTTTGATGAGCTCACCCTTAATGACCCTTGAGCCATTTTTGAGGTGCTCAAAATCCTCAAGGAGTTTAGCATGTGCAACTTCAAGCTTCTAAATTTTAGTTTCAAAATCATTAGCCACCTCGAGAGCTCTATCATGGGATTCCTTTATTCTAGATAGTTCTAGAGCAAAAGTCTCCTCAAGAGATTCCTTGGTGGTTTGTTCAAGTTCAAGAGCTTGCGAGAGGTCGGCGATCTCATTAGCGTAATCACGCTCATGACCTTCCATTTTCTCAATGGTGACCTCATGATCCTCTAGATGAGATTCCAACTCCTCTATATATTTCTTGCCCTCAATGGCAATAGACATGATTTCCATGAAGTTGGAACGAGCAATTTTATTCTTATTAAGAGCTTTAAAAATCATTTCCCCCTTAATTTTTAAGGAGGCAACATTATCATTCTCTTCATCATTATCCTCATCATCAATAGCATCAACATCATCATCAAGAGACATATTAGGGTTCAAAGTAGGAGATACCTTTGACGCCTTAGCCATAAGGCAAAACGCACTAGATGATGATGTAGGATCCATTGAGGCACCATTAAACATCACATCTTGTTCCATGGAGTGTTGGGTTTCCTCTACATTGTTAGCACAACAATTCGAGGAAATAGATGCATTTTTATCATGGCAACAAGATATAGCAAGCATATCATCATGAGATTTAGTCAAGCAATTTCTACATGATATGCAAGGACTATCAACACAAGCATGTGAAACATTTGGAGTGCTCGAAGTGCTAAAGTCCAAAGATGAAGCATTGCAATAATAAAGTGATGAAGGATTATCAACAATAAGCCCATTATCATCATTGCAATGAACACCACTACTCACCATGTCATTACCTTGTGGAAAATCACATGTAGGTGAAGTAGAAGAAGTAGAGAACGCAACACGGCCGGAGGTGGAGGGAGAACGATCATCCTTACAAATCTTGGACACACCATATTTATCTTGAAGCTTTGTCCACAACTCATGAGCATCCCGGAACGACATGAGTTCAAATATAACTACATTGCTCAAAGCATCGGAAAGCACATTAGAAGCTTGAGCATTGAGATAAGAGTTTTTCTCATCCTCTAAAGATAAGCTTTGGGGATCCTTTGGAGGAGAAAAACCCATATCTACAATTTGCTATAAATTTGGGTCCATGACCCTAAAGAGATTAAACATGCGAATTACCCAAACATCAAAATTTGTGCCATCGAAACTAAGAGTGTCAGAGAATCCTAATCCCCTAGTCGACATCTTTACTCTCTAGGCGGTTAAGCCCAACAAAGAGAGACGAGGCTATGATACCAATTGAAAGATCATGGATGTCGCCTAGAGGGGGGGTGAATAGGCGCTTTAAAATAATTAAGGTTTAGGCTTGAACAAATGCGAAATAAACCTAGCGGTTAATTTGTCAAGCACAAAACCTACAACAACTAGGCTCACCTATGTGCACCAACAACTTATGCTAAGCAAGATAAGCTACTAGGTGAAAGCAAGATATATGACAAGAAACAATATGGCTATCACAAAATAAAGTGCATAAGTAAAGAGCTCGGGTAAGAGATAACCGAGGCACGCGGAGACGATGATGTATCCCGAAGTTCACACCCTTGCGGATGCTAATCTCTGTTTGGAGTGGTGTGGAGGAACAATGCTCCCCAAGAAGCCACTAGGGCCACCGTAATCTTCTCACGCCCTCGCACAATGCAAGATGTCGTGATTCCACTAAGGGACCCTTGAGGGGGTCACCGAACCCGTACAAATGGCAACCCTTGGGGGCGATCACCGAACCCGTACACTTTGGCAACCCTTGGGGGCGGTCACCGGTACCTGTCAAATTGCTCGGGGCAATCTCCACAACCTAATTGGAGACCCCGATGCTTGCCCGAAGCTTTACACCACAATGATTAAGCTCCGAACAACACCAACCGTCTAGCACGCCAAGGCACCCAAGAGGAACAAGCTCTAGGGTGTCCAAACACCCAAGAGTAACAAGCTCAAGGGTACCAAGCACCCAAGAGTAATAATCTTCTCAACTTGTAACTTCCACGTATCACGTGGAGAACTCAAACCGATGCACCAAATGCAATGGCAAGGGCACACGGAGTGCCCAAGTCCTTCTCTCTCAAATCCCACAGAAGCAACTAATGCTAGGGAGGAAGATGAGAGGAAGAACAAGAAGGAGAACACCAAGAACTCCAAGATCTAGATCCAAGGGGTTCCCCTCACATAGAGGAGAAAGTGATTGGTGGAAATGTGGATCTAGATCTCCTCTCTCTTTTCCCTCAAAACTAGCAAGAATCCATGGAGGGATTGAGAGATAGCAAGCTCGGAGAAGGTCAACAATGGGGGAAGCACACGAGCTCAAAGGATAAGGTTCAATGGGGGAAGAAGACCCCCTTTTATAGGTGGGGAAAAATTCAACTGTTGTGCTCACAGCCCGCACAGAGCGGTACTACCGCTAGGGAGGTAGTACCCCTTTGAAAAACAACAGCGAGGAGGTAAAAGGCCAGTAGAACTGCCGGAGCGGTACTACCGCTCGTCCTCACGATACTACCGCTCGACCTCACGGTACTACCGCAAATGGTAGCGGTACTACTGCTTGCGAGCAGTACTAAAAAAATACTTCCGTGCCTACGTCCGCTGAGCAAAACACGAGATTTTGGTCCGGAGCGGTACTGCCGCTTAGGAGCCGCGGTAGTATTTCTCTGGAGCGGTACTACCGCTCAGGAGCTGTGGTAGTACCGCTCAGGAGCGATAGTAAAAAATACATCCGCTCTAGTCGCAGTAGTACCGCTGCAGCCTTTACCAAAACAACCACAACTTTTGCAAACGGACTCCGAATTCAACGAAACCAAGTTTGTTGGAAAGCTAACGACATGGGCTAACACAATTTTGATATAAATATAAATAAGAAGCAAATGAGAAAAGGCCCATAAGAAAAAGGTGAGAACCCTTCCTCGGATAAGACCGGTAAAACCTCCAACATCGAAAACATCATAGAAGACGCATGCGAACTCCGTTTTAGATGAACTCAAGATTGTCATCAAGATGACCATAAGCTCTAAGACTCACAAAGAGAACCAAACAATAACCAAGAAACATGATGCAAGGATGCAATGGTTTGAGCTCTCTACTAACGATATGATCAAGCTACCAACTTGAGAGCCCCCCTTGATAGTACGTCAAACGATCCTATAACCCGGTCTCCCAACTACCACCACGAGACCGGTAAAATAGAAAACCTATCAAGGAAAAACCTTTGCCTTTCACATGGTCCGCTTGATCTAGATGATGACGATCTTGACTCCCTCAAGTTGGACCACCTTTCTTGATTGCGTTGGCTCGATGAAGACTAGATGATTACTCCCCCATAGTCCTCTATGGCTGAGCCACTCTTCGGCACATCTTCACAAGTCCATTGACACCACAATGGATGACAAGATTCAAGCACTTGATTTCTTCGTGATGCTCCACTTGAACTTGCACACGACAATCTTGATGACGATCACCACTTGATGTCATCCTTTCCATGGGTTGTATGATATCTTCCTCTTGACGCAAGCCCATGGACACGTACCTAACCCCACATAGAACTCTCACATAGACCATGGGTTAGTACACAAAGTGCAATGGACAATGCTTACCATACCATGGGATCACTTGATCCCTCTCGGTACATCTTCTATGCTTTGTGTGTTGATCCACTTGATTCACTCTTGACTTAGTCTTGATCAACCTTGAATCTTTCCAACACTTTTCATTTGGATGATGTCTTGAAGGTAAACATGAATGATCACACAATCTTCTTCTTCAAGACATGCTTGCAATAAGCTCAACACTCACATGACCAATCTTTGGATAATTCCTTAATAGCACCTTGATCAACTCATAAAGTCCTTGAAACCAACACATGGACTTCAAGAAAAGCCTATGGACAAAACCTTCAAATATAACTCAAGGCAACCATTAGTCCGTAGAGATTGTCATCAATTACCAAAACCAAACATGGGGGCACCGCATGTTCTTTCACTAACCAATTTGAAACTAGTCTCTGGCAAATTCCATGCTTTGTGCCTCACGGTGGTGACGCCCCTTGTATTGCCGAAGTAGTTCGAGGAGTGGACTTCGGCCATCCCGCAGTTGTTGGGTCTCTTCTATCCTACGTACCTATACTTGGGGGTCAAGGGACCATTAAACGTCGTCCTCCACCAGTCGCCTCCTTGACCATCGCAATGACCTCCACCATCCTGATGCAACCGCTAGTCCCTCCAGTTGATCACGACTTCAAGAACGATACACAGAGGGGTCATGATATCGGATGTTGCCATCGTCCGATACTGAGTAGATCTAGGGTTTCCCCAGAGTGATCTAAACAAAGAGCAGGCTCTGCGTCATGACAACATCTCAAAAAGAAAGTGATGTCTATGGGACCACGATACTGGTCGGACCACTGACCCCCTGGCATCCTCTCTAACCACCACAGAGTGCAACCACACCGCAGGTTGCTGCAACCCACACATCATTGCAGATCGTCGTTGCTACCGGCCATCTAGGGGCGCTGCTTGTCACAAAACGGGTAGCAAGGCTACCAAGGTTCATATCTGCAGCCACGAGGCCCATCCCGTTGCTTGCTCCCGCAGGAGTGGTTGGGATTCCCCCAAGTGTAAGGGTGAAGTAGCCCAACGTCAAGTATTTTCCTCAGTTAGAGAACCAAGGTTATCAATCTAGTAGGATCTCTCCCAACAAACAAAGTAAGCAGTACCTGCACACAAAACACAGAATAAACTTGTCCTCAACACGGCAAGAGGGTTGTCAAGCCCCTTGTCTTGCTAGTCACAAGATTAAACACAATAGGTAGAGATATTTGGTAGCAAAAATAAATAGGGCGGCAAGGAAAATGTTTGTTTCCAGTAAAGGAGAATAGACCCCGGGGCCATAGGTTCACCAGTGACATCTCTCTCAAATAATCAAGTGGCATGGTGAACAAATTACAGTTGGGCAGCGATTATATTGCAATATTTATATTTATGACTATGCTTATTCATGGTATAATCTTATATAGACATTACATCCGTGATAATTAGACCATTGATCCAACTGCATCTACTACTAATTCTCCACTCAAAGACCATTATCCATCATGCATCCCGAAGTATTAAGTTCACAAGAAACAGAGCATTGCAATAAGCATGAAACATCAATCAATATGATAAGACACCGGCGTTTATCCTTAGTGGCAACAATATAATACGTGTCTTGGCCCTTATTGTCACTGGGTTAGAGCACCGAAAGATTGAACCCACTACAAAGCACCACTTCCTCTGAAGAAAAACCCATCAAACCTGGTCAGAGAAGATAGATAGATTAAAGAGCATGCAAAACTATTTAATTATACAACAAAAATACCTCAAAAGATTCAATTGATTTCAATGAACAGTCAATTCATAAAGTGACAATTCATAATATCTCGACAAACACTCCACTGATTACATCGAATTCATCCCGATCATGCGAGGCAGCTCACAAGAACATGGTATTGGAGAGAGAGAGAGAGAGAGAGAGAGAGAGATCTTGCTACCACTATGGACTCTAAGGTCCAAATGGAACTACTCACACATAGGCATGGAGGCAACAAGGTTGATGAAGAAGCCTTTGGCAATGAACTCCTCCACTGGTAGAGCCCCAGAACATGCCTCTAGATTGGATCTTCATGAAACAGGAACTTGTGGCGGCGAAATAATATAAATTGCTATAACAAGTATATAAAAATGATAATATAATGCAACAATAAAAAAATTATAGATACGTTTAAGACGTATCACCGCCCTCTTTGGCCAAGGTCGCAAGAAACCCCGTCCAGGCGACAACCTACCCGGGCCTAGAGCTGGAGAACACCTCACCACGGTCCACCCCACGGTTACCCCTCCATTGCGCTTCCCCCAAGTTGCATCCACCGCGTGTCCCAGCCACCTGCAACAGCCACTGCGACCACTGGTAACAAGGGCACCAGTATTGGCTACCGACACACACAAAGTAGGTGCGGCCTGATCTAGACAACCGAGACCGCATTGCTATGGATTTCTCGTGTTTTATAAAAGAACACATGCAAAAACATTGCAACATCTCAAGTCGTCCATGTACCACGTCTCATCGGCTTTCTCTACATGGAAAAGGGTCACACTACGTACTTCAAAACTCTCATGTGGCGGTTTTTTCCA
>NC_041383.1:586211689-586214774 GCF_002162155.2 Triticum dicoccoides | reverse complement strand
CATCATTTGCAATACGAACACAATGTTTGCGCTAGTCCTAGGACTGAATTAGCAGCCATGAGTCGTCCCAAGAGGTTGACTAAGCAGTAGTCCCAAGTATATATTGGTTTAGTTCGAAGAAACAATAAGACAGGAAAAAATATATGTGGAATTTCCGACAAGAACATAATGCGTTTGTATAGTGTGAGATCGAGTAAGCATCTAGCATTTAAAAAAAAACTCAAATGCAATTGCAAATCTTTAACTGTGGTGCTGCCAGGGCTACCTTGTTCTTGCCTAGTGTGTTTTACTCAACTTACGGTGAAATCGAGGTTGTGCCAGCATTTCCAGCTTTTGTCTCCACATCAAATTCAGAACCCACAAGGCCCGGTTGTCATAGAAAAATGAAAGCAAGCTGGAAATTTTAAGAAACATGGGACAGGAAAAGATGAGCAACTAATAACCAATTTTTCTTACTCACAATTTGCAATGCACACAGGCAGTTATGCAAACAAGCCAATTCTGTGGCACTTCTATATCCGGAACAAGAAGGGACCACAGATCTCTCCTCCAATATACATAAAATTCAAACTGGATTCAGTTATAAATCTACGGACTTTTTTGCTACACAAAGTGGGATATTCTTTACACAACTCAACACATCTTTAACTATTAAAGATCTTTAGCAGCAGTGCCAGCAACTCATGCAGAAGATTTCTTCATAGCTTTATCCAGCCTCACATTAAAGGGAGTCGAGTGCCAGTTCACCCTTCTGTCCTGCAACAAATCATTAACTGATAAGTATATCACTCACAATTGCAAGAAATACATGATTGCATTCGGCGTGTTCAGTGCACCTCTCTGTATTTGCTTGTTGAATTGGGGATTCCATTAGTTCCTGAATCAGACCTAGAAGAACAGTACTCATTACCCTGCTTTGTGCTACTCCAGTAACTTCCCACCGAACCCAAGATCGGCACCTCTTCACGGTTATGGCTTGGAGACCTTCGTGGAGATGATGTAGCTGACGATTGCTTAAGGTCATCAACAGTCAAAGCACCCAGGACAGGCCTTTCTTGTCTGCATACAGAGGAAACTGAACGGGGGGATTTACTTTGCGCCTTATCAACTGTTGAGTTGTCTGAAGAAACTAGCCATGTAGAGAGGCTTGCATCCACAGAAACTTCCCCTTTGCTAGAGTTGCTAGGGCCCATCTTCATTTGATTTGCAACCTTACAAGTAAGGGTTGCACCTACATTTGGCACCGAGTTTACATTCTCCTTGTACAACTTTTTAACTGGTCCTGCTTGGGCCTTAACTTCCTTCCACTGTTCTCGATTCTGAACTGGGTTCAAAACAGGGCGGACGTACTGGCTTCTATCACGGTGATTGTTCCCCTGGATTAGAGGGCTTTCTTCCTGTGCAGGGGTAACACTGCTCTTGGGCACAGGGCTACTGACATCTTGGTCATTCTGCGTATAATTAGACATTGGCAGTGAGAACAGAGACTCCTGAGACTCCTCTGGGTTCTCTTCAGTTCTTATTTCCTCCTCATCCAGCAAGTCAATCTTGCAGTCCACAAAATCCTCCTCTGCATCACCATCATCACCATAGTTGTCATCCTCACCATACTCATCTCCATTGTCATCATCACTGTCTGTGCAATTCCCGTACCGATGATTCTCTGAGAACAGAACAGTCTTCTGCATGTGTTCTTCCTCTTCATCTTCCATCCACTTAACAAGCTCCGAGGGTATCTCTTCTTGGTCAGGTGACGATGTATTTTCGTATGTTGTAACATTCATGTCAAATGTCACTTTCTTCTTGCCACCACTGCGGCTATCCTCTTCACTCACCTCCCTACACATCATGAAAGACGGCATATATTAACAGGCACATAATCTGCATAATAGTTCGTACAGAAAGGATGCAACATTTCATTCATTTACCTGAGTTCCATATCAGGAGTTGAAGCAACAGCTGCTGCCACAGGTGAACATTTCACTGGGGAGAGTGGTGGTGTGAGTACCTTCTCCTGCAGCAAGGAGCGTCCAGGTGATTCCGTGTGCTCACTCAACTGCCTGCAAAGAAACAATTAAGTAAGAAACACCACAGCAAACACAAGTTACTGAAAGAATCTGTAAACACGCACAGGCAACGTAAAGGCAGGCACACACACCTCAGCTCTCTTCCGGGGAGTGGTGGTGTGACTACCTTCTCCAGCAGTAAAGAGCGTGCAGGCGCTTCCTTGTGCTCACTCAACTGCCTGCCAAGAAACAGCACAGCAAACTCAAGTTACTGAAAGACTCTGAAAACATGCACAGACAGCGATGGCCACCCAATGAAGGTTGCACGCACCTCAGCTCTCTTCCAGGGCTCGCGGCAGTGACCACCTCCTCCACGGCATCCACTGTCGGCGTTGGTGATGTCACAGTTTTCTGCTCGCTCAACTCCCTGCACAGAAACCAGCAGTAAGAACGGCAATTCGCATCTCTTGGGCGCAAGCGAGCAAGTTATGCCTGTATCCACCAGTAATTCTACCATGCTGCTTCCCTGTGGCATTTTAGCAAACACCAGAGCCGCAATTCTCTCCTAACCAGTCATGGCATTTCTGTCGCGCACACTCACACAAGTACTCCTACTGTCCTACATAACATGAGCATCCGAGCACAGGAGCGACCGTGAGCAAAAAACGACGCAATGTAGGTTATAAGCTCACCTCGGCTCCTTTCCGGAGCTCGCGGCAGCGGCCACCTCCTCCGCAACCTCCACGACCAGCGGCGGCCGTGGCGGAGGCGGCGCCAAAGCCCTCGCCTCTGGCAACGGCGCGGACACCTGCTTCACCACCACATCCGCCAGCGACGACGCCTCGCCGGACAGAGCCACCTGCGGGGCAAACCCAGAACCGATCAGGAAGGAACTCGCCGCAACCAAGGCGCCCTAGCTAGGGCAGGACGGGGTGCTCCGAAACCAGGAATCTCACATGGTCCGGCCGCGGCCGCGGCGGGAGCCTCGCCGGGGACCGCCTCCGCGGCTTCCGGCGCCGGCGGTCGCCGTCGCCGCCGCCGAAGCAGGCGAGGAAGCAGCCCATGGAGGCGGAGATGCG
>NC_041383.1:586136994-586211410 GCF_002162155.2 Triticum dicoccoides | reverse complement strand
GGGATTTTGGTTGCGTCTCCCTTTGGATTCGTGAGGAATCTGACCGTTTGTTGGGGTGGAGCCGTGGAGGGCACTAGCGGCGCGGCGCGGTGGGTGGCTGCGCTGGGGACTGGGGAGTGATGGCCGATCGAGGCGTTCGAAACTTCGAAATTTATCGTTCGTGGGACCTCACGTCTCGTGCCAGTATTTTATTCGGAAGTTTGAACGGGCCAATGCTCGATCTCCAGCGCTGTTTCACCAGTGATCTCAAGCAAATTATACAGATTTTTTAAAAAATATATCCATTTGGATGGTGCAGGGAATTCGATCCAAGTTAAAAACATGGAGGAAAGAGCAGGAAAGTTTCAATTAAGTACTCCACATGGACGTGGGTCACTCCGGCCGCGGCGTCCACCTCCACCTCCCCTTCCTCTCTGCCCTCTCGGTCGCCCCTCCTCCTTCCCCTCCCGCCACGTGCGCCATGGCGACGAGCCCGAGATCTGTGACCTCTGCGTTCTGGCCAGCGGGGAGTGCCCGGTGGTGTCTGGACTGGGGATCTCCTCGGAGTCTGACGGCTCGGAGGTGCGGGGGCCGGCGGCGGCGCTTGCCGTGGGCGCGGAGCCGGCGTCGGGGGCGACGAGGAATCCGGCCGGAGGCATCGTCTGCTGGGTGCAGCCACCACCAACCAAGAAGGAGCTATGGAGACGTCGGCACGGTCTGGGTGGTCAAGATGGGCGAGGCCAGGCGGTCGGCCGCGAGGCGGTGCGGCGTGAGGTCTCGCCGGAGATGCAGGACAAGTGTTTCCGTTGCCTGGAGAAGGGTCACTACAAGACCGACTGCACCAATGACATCGTGTGCTTCCGCTGCGGCCTCCCTGGCCATGGATCTAAAGACTGCAAGTGCCCGCGGAGCCCCCTCTCCCATCGACGAGTTGCGGCGCGATGTGGTGGCCAAGGTGGCTCGTCGGGCTTCGCCTCCGCCTGGCTCGTCGCCCCCTTCGGCCGGTCTCCCCCGCCTCCACCCCCTCCCCGGTCGGTTGCGCGCGAGGTGTGCCCGGCCTGGCCGCCGCTCGTGCCGCCGCGCCTACAAGTGGCGCTCGAGGTGGAGGGCGACCAGGCGCAGCTCTGCATCACAAGCAGATCGCCGATTGTGGCAGACCTGGAGAGGCGGCTGCAATTCGCCATGGTGGCCTATGTGGGAGGCGCAAGGAGGACGCTTTTGTCGGATCGGGTGCGGCAAATGTTGGAGGGCAAGTTGGCGATTCCTCCGGAGCTGGTTTATGTGCACCGCCACTGGCCGGAGGACTTTCTGGTGGTGTTCGCCTCGGTGGAGCTCAGGAACAGAGTTTCGGCTTGCCCGTCGATGGAGGACCAAGGAAGAGGCTCATCTTCAGGCCGTGGAATAGGCAATCGCAGGCAGTGCATTCGGTCGCGGGGTTAAAGGTTTGGCTGGAGCTCGAGGGGATCCCTCCCCATGCCTGGGACCGGTCCGTCGTGGCTGAGTTGCTGGGCTCTTCGTGCAAGATCATCACCGTAGCGCCGGAGACCACTTCCCGAGCTGACATGGCCTCATTCAAAGTCACTGCCTGGACGGCGGACCCGCAGTGCATCCCGACCCTACGTTGGCTTGCCGTGCCGGAGCCGGGAGAGGAGCGGCCGCCTGCGTTTCTCCAGTACAAGGTTCTCATACACTTGGATGCGGTGATGGATAGTCGTGAGGCAGGGGAGCCATGGTTCCTTGATGGATCATCGGACAACGGGCAGAGCGACATTCCAGATCAGGACGGTGACATTGGTGGTTCAGGGCCGCGGCGACGGAGTGTGCCATGGTAGTTCGGAGTCCGCGATCGGCATGGAGGCGGCTTCGTCGCCGGTGAGGGTGGCAGACGCCATAGCTATATGGCCGCCGTGGGTCAGGCCAGTTCTGTGGTGGCAGATTGGCGCCTCCCTCCGATGGACACTGCGGACGTGGCGGGACAGGGGCCCCCACGGGTGATGGTGGCAGACAGAATAACGTGCAGGCAGTCTACTTTTGACCGGATTGCCACTGCGCCGGGGCCAGCGGAACATTTGGCGGGAGTTTCAAACGCGGGGAACAGGAGAAGTGGCACGCGGGAGGAGCCGGTGCTGGCGAATTTGGCAACTGCTACACCAAGCACGAGGACGGAGGGGCATGCGACATTGGATCCGTTGCCGAATCAGTCGCGGTTGCTCCTCGACCAGACAGCAAGAAGCCAGATCTCACCTACTCGGCGGGCCAATCAGGAGTCAAGGCAGTTGGGGATAAGTGGTGGAGCAACAGTTGAGCTGCATCGGTCGGGGGATCAAGATCTACGGGCCCTGGTGCCAGCGGAGGAGACCGCTTCTGGGGATCCGAGGCAGATCGAGACAATGGGCGGGCCATCACATGGCGGGCCGGCGCTCGTCTAGGAGGATGGAGACAAGGAAAACCAGGAAGGCCCCACTGCCCAGAAGGGGCATCACGAGGATGGAGACAAAGAGAGACAGATGAGACCGGCGGAGCAGGAGTTGCGGGTGGACCCAGAGGGCCGTGGTCCGAGGCCGAGCGCACTGGGGGAGGATCTGATCGGGACTGTGGTGGGGAGAGTAATCAATTCCTCCATGGCTGCCGTGTCCCAATCAGTGCTGGAAGTTGGGACCCACCCTGATGAGAATCATGCACATACAACGTTGGGTGCATCCACGACCGCGAACTGTATGATGGAAGGCTAGGGCAATGAAAGCATCTTGGTGGTGCAGGATGAGGCGGAGCCACTGATCAACAACTGCAGGAGCCTGGTATGCTCACCCAGGAGGCAGGAGACTGAGACTGCTCGTGAGGCGGTGGCGTATGGCAAGCTTAAAAGCTTATGTTCCAGCATCATTAAACGTCTCTTCCCGCCCCTGCTAAAAGAGGTGCAAGCGTCACAACTACGCCCAGAGGCCGAGCCATTCATGCCAAAACGTACCACGAGAGCGTCAAAGAAGAGCACAACGACCAAGAGAGCTAGGGACACGCCGGTGGAAAACATGCTTCTTCACGCTTTGGGCATGGTGCCCAATGATTTGGAGGTGGATGAGGGAGTGGTGCACGAGCTCAAGGAGCTCTTTGACTCTCTGTTGCGTGAGCAACACATGAGGATCATCGCGGCACTTTTCGGCAAGGCACTACCATCGCTGGAGGAGCTACAGGCACAAAGCTCACTGGTGGTGTGTGCTTAGTAGGGTTTCCCCTGCGGAGTAGGTGTAGTTTGGCTCCATGGATCTACACCCACAGGTGCTTTGCTGGAATGTCCGGGTTTGAACAATCCAGCCAAGAGGAAAGCAGTGAGAGAGTTCGTGAGCACGTTGGAGGTCAACCTCATATGTTTCCAAGAGACCGAAATGCATGTAATAGATAGATTCACGGTGATGCAATGTATGGGACCATCCTTTGATGGCTTTGCCTATTTGCTGGCGGAGGAGACTCGAGGGGGTGTTTTATTGGCTTGGGATAGCTCGGTGTTGGATGTGGAAGCGATACAACTTGACACAAACTATGTCACGGGGAGGGTGCGTCCCAAGACAGGGGAGCCCTGGTGGATCACGGTCATCTATGGTCCTCAGGGAGACGAGCGCAAATGCCAGTTTTTAGAGGAGCTCACGATGAGGCGCACGATTTTCCCGGGTGCTTGGCTTGTGATAGGAGACTTTAACATGATTCTTAGAGCTTCCGAAAAGAATAACAACAACCTCAACAGGACTATGATGAACAAGTTCAAGGATTTTGTGGATGACCATGAGCATAGGGAGATGTACATGCACGGGAGGAGGTTCACCTGGTCCAACAAAAGAGAGGTGCCCACTCTGACCAAAATTGACAGAATTCTAATGACGGTCGGTTGGGAGCTGCAGAACACCAACTACCTGCTGCAGGCGCTATCCATCGGAGTCTCGGATCACGCTTCGCTTCACCTGACCACGAGTGCAGGTTTTTGTCCCCAGAAACGCTTCAGATTTGAGTTGTTCTGGGTCAAGTTAGAGGGTTTTGAGGATGCAGTCCGAGAGGTTTGGGTCTGTGACCCCACGATTACGGACCCGTACAAGAGGTTGGATACATTGCTGCGCAACTCAGCGGCGTCCCTCCAAGCCTGGGGCCAGCGAAGAGTCGGAAACGAGAAACTGTTAATGAGGGTGGTGACTTGGTTGATTCACCGACTGGATGAGGCGTTGGAGAGTAGGGAGCTGCTGTCCCGGGAAGTCTGGCTACGTTGAACTCTCAAAAAAGCTCTCTTGGGCATGGCGACTCTGGAACGGACTATTGATCGACAGTGTTCTAGACTGAGATGGATCAGGGAAGGGGATGCTAACACTAAACTCTTCCAAGCCGTGGCAAACGGGAGGAAAACCAAAAACTTCATTGCGCACGTCAAGATCGGCGAGAACTTGGTAACCGGCCAAGAGAGGAAGATGGAGGTTTTCACCGAAGCGTATGAGAAGCTGTTGGGGACTGCACTTACGAGAGATCACACTCTTGATCTGCAATACCTAGGGATCGAGGCTAAGGACCTGAGCTGTTTGGAAGGGATGATCACCGAGGAGGAGGTGTGGCAGGTGATCAAGGAGATGCCACCGGATAGAGAGCCAGGGCCGGATGGATACATTGGCGCGTTTTTCCAAAAAGCGTGGCAGATCATCAAGCTTGATATTATGGCGGTGCTGATGAAGCTTTTTGTGGGCGACTCGAGAGGTTTTGCTCGCTTGAACAAGTCCAACATTATTCTCATCCCCAAGAAGCCCGACGCGGAGGAGATTGGTGATTTCAGGCGTATAAGCTTGATACACAGCATCCCCAAGCTCTTCGCAAAGGTTTTGGCCAATCGTCTCAGGTTGCAAATGCATGAGCTTGTCTCAGCGAATCAGTCGGCGTTCATCAAAGGGAGGCACCTCCACGACAATTTCCTCTTGGTTCGGCAAGTGGCCAGGAAAATACACGCAGGAAGAACCCCGGGAGTCTTCCTCAAGTTGGATATTTCACGGGCCTTCGATTCCTTATCATGGCCCTTTCTCTTCGAGGTGTTGAGAGCGAAAGGCTTTGGTCAGAGGTGGCTTAACTGGATGGCCGCGCTGCTCAATTCGGCAAGCACCAAGATGGTGGTCAATGGGATGCAGGGACGAAAGATTTTGCATGCTTGTGGGCTGAGGCAGGGTGACCCGATCTCTCCTATGTTGTTTGTCATTGCCATGGAGGGTCTCTCGGCTCTCATGCACAAAGCAATGGATGTGGGCGCCCTTGATACGTTCACCAGGATCTCGCCGATGCAGAGTGTGTCTGTCTACACAGATGACATGGCCCTATTCACGAAATCCTCGGCTAATGACTTGGCGGCAGTTCGAGCTATCCTCACGGTGTTTGGAGAAGCCTCAGGGCTCAAGGTCAACTACCGCAAATCTACAGAGATTATCAGTAGGGGCGATGAGGACGACAGAACCAGAGTAGCGACCATGTTACAGTGCAACACATCGGAGTTTCATTGTAGATACCTTGGGCTTCAGCTTGCGATCAAGAGCCTGATGCGCGCGGAGTGGCAACCCATGCTGGATAAGGTGAGACACTTCTTACCAGGCTAGCAAAAAGGTTTAATTCAATGCCCTGGACGGCTGATCCTGGTACAGTCGGTGGTTACGGCGTGGCCAATGCACCATCTGATGATTGTGGATGTGCCAGAGTGGGTTCTAGAGGACATGAACAAGAGGATGAGAGCCTTCTTATGGGCTAGAAAGGAAAAATGCAATGGAGGGCAATGTCTAGTGGCTTGGGACAAAATATGCCGTCCCAAAGATTGTGGTGGCTTGGGCATCAAGAACTTGAAGTGGCAAGCCACGGCGCTCAGAGTTAGATGGGAGTGGTTGAAGAGAACTGACGCCCAAAGGCCTTGGCAAGGGCTGCCAATGATGAGAGACGACGATGCTCGTGAGATTTTTGTTACGGTGGTTAACATCACGGTGGGATCAGGGGAGCGGGTTCTCTTCTAGAGAGACAGGTGGATACATGGCATCGCGGCGGCAGATATTGCACCAGCTATAGTGGCCTCGGTCCCAACAAGAACTGTCAATAGATGCATGGTGCGCCAGGCTTTGGAGGACGGCTGGTGGACCCAAGACTTTGACGCTAACATCCCCTTCACGACTCTCATGCAACTCATGCATCTTGACCACACGATCAACACGGTGGCAAGAGACCCGGAGCAGCCGGACAACTTCATCTGGCCTCTCTCGGTGTCCGGCTCATACACGGCCAAGTCGTTCTACCACCATCTTTGCTTGGAGCTAACAAAATCCCCCACTGTGGAGTGCACCTAGAAAAGTTGGGCGCCACTCAAGTGCAAACTATTCATTTGGCTTGACCTACAAAACAGTTTGTGGACGTCTGGCAGGAGAGCGAGGCACGGGCTTCAAGACTAGTCATCAACTTGCTTCACGTGCATGCAGGCGGAAGATAACACCGAACACATTTTGGCGAACGGTACATATGCGCAGGAAGTATGGCATAGAGTGTTTGGGATTCTGCAGATCAATGTGACTGCTCGGGTACAGTCCGACGTGTTCATGGAGTGGTGGCTTATGGTGCACATGGGATTCAACGGTCTGGAAAGGAGAGGTTTCGACACTTTGGTAGCAGCTGGGACTTGGGCCTTGTGGAAACAGAGAAATGCTAGGGTATTCAACAAGCGAAGCGACCAGAAGACGGTGTTCGACCTACCATCAATGATCCTAGATGAGGTCCAAGAGTGGAGAACGGCCGGCGTGGGAGTTGGAGGCTTACAATGTTTTGTGAGAAGTTAGTTTAGAATAGCGGGTGTTGGTGTCGTGTTGTACCCTGCCCATCGTGTTCGCACCCTAGACGGCTTTCTTGTACATTTTCTCTGCCTTCTATAAAGCTATGGTACGCATTTGGCGTACTCTCGAAAAAAAACATTCGATCTGAAGGGGGACTAACTAGCTAGGTAGACCACCTCACGCAGCCGGCTCGTCCCATGGATCCGGTGACGGCGACACTCGAGCGACGCTACCTTCGTGAAGGTGTTGTTGTTGAAGAACTTCCTTGTCCTTGTGGTGTCATGATATGGTTGGTGCGGATATGATCATTGTTGTATTTTGATGATCGCAGATTTGTTTTTTTTTCTTTTTTCCTCACGGAGGCATAGCTTCGGTCATATATGACTTTGCTATTTGCCAATGTGTTGTGTGTGTGTGTGTGTTAGTATGGTAGTGTGCATCGTAACTATGCAGAGGCCGGGCGTGTACTCATAGTATTTGTATTCACTTGATGCTTTATTGTGATTCGATAAAATTCACCCTTTATCGAAAAAAGAAAAGCTTAGGGTTTCTCCACCTCCTGTCGGTGTCATTGTTGGTCCGCCTCGTCTCCGGTAGCCTTAGGGTCATGACGGCATGGTGGATCCCGGCCCTTGCCGGCGGGAAGGCTCTATTTTTATATGTTCCTTTGAGTTTTTATTAGGATTTGTGTTTTACTCAGGAAGACAAGATGGCGACAGCTCCCTGCAGAGGGAATAAGGTTCTCCCCGCCTAGCCCCTGTTCCGGTGGTGTGTCTAGTATCGTCGTTGGGCATGTGGAGGTGTGTCTCTAGCGGATTTGTCCTTTGTGTATTTGCTCGAATCTAGTCATAGTTCTTATAAGTTCGTGTGTCTTCAGGTTGGATTCTTTTGATCTACGCTACTGTTCATCGGCAATGGTTGTTGTTCTATTGCGCTGGTCCTATGGGGCCTTAGCATGATGACTTCCCGACTGCCTACTACAACAAATTTTGCTCGGTTCCGGTGAAGGAGGGGCAATGACGGCGATGCGCCTTCGGCTTGCTTCAGTTCTTCTAGTCGTCGCTAGGTGGTCTGTGGATCTGAATGTAATTTTTATTATTCTGTTATTCATTGTACTACCATGATTGAAGATGAATAGAATGGAAATTTTCTTGCAACAAAATCATACAAATTTTTTATTTTAATGAGGGGACTACCCGGAGTGATTTCGGTTCCTGGTAAATTGTTTTGCAATCCGAGAGCGATTGGTTCTCTACATGGACTTTGCCCCTTGCAATTGTGACTTGGCTGAGGCTGGCTGAGGAGATTCTAAAGTCTAAACTATGTTGTGCATTTCGTTTGTTGCCCACAAAATCTCATGTTTCATGACACTAGAAACACAAGCCTGGCGTTTGGTTGCAAATATATGCTCCCTAGATGCAACATGTTGGTGTTTGGTTACGTGTAAGATATGTGGTGTGGTAAGTTTTTCTTCTAGCAGTGAGATTATCAGCACACACATCACTACTATTAAAGAGCATCTCCAATAGCTTCTGTAAAAAACTTTTTGCAAACATTATTTTACCGGATGTTTGTATAATTTAGGGGAAGTTGTATGCTGACTACTTTCCGTTCCCGTAAACAACTTTCTCAAATTTTCTTTCTTTCTTTTTTCCTATTAAACAAGACGTTTGGGCAGTTCAGTCATGCATGACAGGTGGTCATGGATGAGCACAACCAAGGCATCAGACCTTGTCGGAGCAAGTCCGTCCGACGGTGAGGAGTGGGCTGGGTGTGGTTGCCCCCTGCGATGCACGGGAGTGCACAAGGCGTAGCTGCGGAGGACTGGGGGGGGGGCTTGCCTGAGGCTGCCATGGCCATGGTGGTTAGATGCTCAATGAGCTCGGCATGAGACGACACATGCACGTGGGTGTGTGTGTGGGTCGGTGGGTGTGTGCGGGTGTGTGCGTGTGGGTGCGAGCATGTGTGCGGTGTGCAAGCATGTTTGCGGTGAGATAGAGCAGGGGAGATGGGGCGGCGTGGTGGTAGCGTGGGGGTTGCGTGAGGGTCTCCTCCTGTCAAATTCCAGGCGGTTTTTGCTACTTGTGAGCTATGTTGGGATTTCCTCAAAGTGGAGAGGATGATGCAGTACAGTAGAGTATAAGTATTTCCCTCGGTTAAGAACCAATGTTATCAATCCAGTAGGAGGGCCACAGAGAACCTCGTTAGCAACATCTGCACACACAAAAACAAATACTTGTGCGCAACGCAAACAAGAGGGTTGTCAATCCCCTTGGCGGTTATTTGCAAGGATCAAATCTTGTGTGGTAAATAGATAAAATAAATTATAAAAGAAAAGAAAATACAATAAAGTGCAGCAAGGTATTTTTCAATTTTATATATGATAAAAGTAGACCCGGTGGCCATAGTATTCACTAGAGATTTCTCTCTCAAACACATAGCATACGGTGGGTAAACAAATTACCGTTAGACAATTGATAGAAAAATGCATAGTTATGACGATATTCAAGGCCATGATCATTTATATAGGTATCATGTCCGAGGCAAGTAGACGGACTCCTGCCTGCATTTACTACTATTAGTCCACTCATCGACCACTATCCAGCATGCATCTAGAGTATTAAGTATAAAATAGAGTAACGCCTTAAGTAAGATGGCATGATGTAGACAAAGTAAATCCAAGCAATATGAATAAACCCCATTGTTCTATCCTTAATGACAAGAATACAAATACATCTATTGTCCCCTACTCTGTCACTGGGATAGAGCGCCGCAAGATTGGACCAATTACAAAGCACCTCTCCCATTGCAAGATAAATCAATCTAGTTGGCCAAACCAAACAGATAGATGGGAGAGAAATAAAAAGATATAAAAATCATGCATAAAAGGAGTTCAGATAAGACTCAATTATTATTCATAAATATTCGTACCCCCAATTCATCGGATCTCAACAAACACACTGCAAAAGAAGATTATATCGAATAGAACTCCAAGGAGATCGAGGAGAACATTGTATTGAAGGTCAAAGAGAGAGAACAAGCCATCTAGCTAATAGCTATGAACCCGTAGGTCTGTGGTATACTACTCATGCATCATTGATAGGGCAGCAAGGATGATGTAGAAGAACTCTATGATCGATTCCCCCTCCGGCAAAGTACCAGAAAAGGCTTCCGGATGGGATCGCGGATGAATAGAAGCTTGTGGCAGCGTAAAAAGTGTTTCGAATGGCTCTCTGGTATATTGGGATATTTGAGAATTTATAGAGCTAAAATTAGGTCAAGGTGTGCCATAAGGGGCCCACAAGATCAGGAGGCGCCCCCTTGGGGCACTCCTACCGAGCTTGTCTCTCCCTCATGGCTCGTCTGGTCTTCTCCCGAACGTTTGTGGGCCCCTTATTGTACAAAAACATTAATCCAAAGATTTTTTTTCCCGTTTGGAGTCTGTCTGATATTAATTTTATGAAAAGCCAAAAACAAGCAAAAAACAGCAACTGACACTAGGCACTATGTTAATAGGTTAGTCCCAAAAAATGATATGTAATTGCATATAAAACATGCAATATTGGTACTATAATATCATGGACAAAAAAAGATATAGATACATTGGAGACATATCAAGCATCCCCAAGGTTCATTCCTGCTCATCCTCGAGTAGGTAAATGATAAAAACAGGATTTTGATGTGGAATGCTACCTAACATGTTTATCATGTAATCTTTCTTTTATGGTATGAATATTAAGATCCGAATGATTCAAAATAATAGTCTATAATTTGATATAAAGATATTAATATCAGGCATATTAACAAACAATCATGTCTTTTAAAATAAGAATGCTAAAGAATGTTATTCGTACAAAATAATATAGCCTTGTCATGCTCCATCTCCTTAATACAAAGTATTTATCATGTACAACCCTGATGACAAGTTGAGCAATTGGTTCATACTTTTTAACGCGCTTCAGCTTTCTCAACCCCCACGCAATACATGAGCACAAGCCATGGATATAGCACTATGGGCGGAATAGAATGCAGTGATATAGATAAATAAGGGGAATTCAACAAAAGGAAGACAATCCCACATCGACGCGGCTAATCAACGGACTATGGAGATGATCATCAATTGATGTCAACGCGAGGAGTAGGGATTGCCATGCAAGGATGCACTAAGAGCTATAAGTGTATGAAAGTTCAAAAGAAAACTAAGTGGTTGTGCATCCAACTTGCTTGCTCATGAAGACCTCGGGCAGTTGAGGAAGCCCATCATTGGAATACAAGACAAGTTCTATAATGAAAAATTCCCACTAGTAATACATGAAAGTGACAAAATAGGAGACTCTCTAACATCAAGAACATGGTGCTACTTTGAAGCACAAGTGCCAAAAAGGATAGTAACATTGTCCCTTCTCTCTTTTTCTCTCGTTTTTTGGCTCTTTTTGGCCTTTTTTTACTTTTTAAATTTCCTCACTGGAACAATACTCCAATAATGATGATCATCATACTTCTATTTACTTACAACTCAAAATTACAACTCGATACTAGAACAAATATGACTCTATATGAATGCCTCTGGCAGTGTACGAGGATGTGCAATGATGCTAGTGTAACATATATGATAATGATGAACGGTGGTTGAGGCACAAATACTATGTTAACTATATGATCATGCAAAGCAATATGACAATGATGATGTGTGTCATAAAAACGGAACGGTGGAAATTGCATGGCAATATATCCCGGAATGGCTATGGAAATGGCATAATAGGTAGGCATGGTAGCTGTTTTGAGGAAGATATAAGGAGGCTTATGTTTTATATAGTGTACCATATCACGGGGTTTAGATACACCGGCGAAGTTTGCACCAACTCTCGAGGTGAGAAAGGGCAATGCAGGGTATCGAAGAGGCTAGCAAATTGCAAAAAGGTGAGTGTGTATAATCCATGGACTCACATTAGTCATAAAGAACTCATATACTTATTGCAAAAGTTTATTAGCCCTCAAAGCAAAGTACTACGACGCATGCCCCTAGGGGGATAGATTGGTAGGAAAAGGCCGTTGCTCATACCCGACCGCCACTCATAAGGAAGACAATAAATAATAAATCATGCTCCAACTTCTCAGCATAACTAGAGGCTATACGTGCATGCTTCGGGAATCACAACTCTTAACACCAATGTTCTTACTAAACCACAATTATTCACTAGTATGACCCACATATTACCATCTTAATATCTCAAAACTATTGCAAGGAATCAAACTTATCATATTCAGTGATCTACATGAAAGTTATTATAATATCCCTCTTGAATACCTATCATATTAGGACCAATTTCATAACCCATGCATATTGCCATTACTATTTATTACTCTCAAAAAGATATAAGTCAAGCATGAGTGTACTTCCATTTCTTTAAAATATAATCACTATCGTGATCTAAAAGATATAAGTGAAGCACTAGAGCAACTACCTAGCTCAAAAGATATAAGTGAAGCACATAGAGTATTCTAACAAATCATGAATGAGTGCGTGTCCCTCTCAAAAAGTGTGTCTAGAAAAGATGATTGGGGCAAACTAAAAAGCAAACAAAGAAATGACCACTATAATACAAGTCGCTCCAAGCGAAATCATACCGTGTGATGAATAAAAATATAGCTCCAAGTAATTTACCGATGGATTGTAGACGAAAGAGGTGATGCCTTCCAGGGCATCCCCAAGCTTACATGCTTGAGTCTCCTTGTCGGTGTACTAGAATAGGGGTACCCTAGTACCCCGAACTTGTGCACGGGCAGTTGCAGCACCCCGCGGCAAGGCTTGCCGGGCGACCGCCAAGGTCCTCCGTGGTTCCTTTGGAGCCATTCAAGAACAAAGTATTCAAGCCAAGGAGACAAGGCCCCGGCAAGAGGAGCTTGTCGGGAAGGCCAACCAAGGCATCCCAAGGCACTTGCCGCGATGCGCCACGCGTCCCGGCAAGGCAACAAGGCCCCGGCAAGAGGAGCTTGCTGGGAAGACCAACCAAGGCATATCGAGGCCCAGTGAGCGACAAGCTTCCGGACCCGACAAGACAACGGCCGCGGTAAGGCGCTTGCCGCGGCAGGCGGCCACTATGTACCCACGCTCCAGCACATCCACCAACGTGTCGCTCTGGGGGCCTTTCCAGGCGCGCGTGGCGTGAGGCTGTGCAGCCAGCGGTGCGCGGTGGCATGCGGAGCTGACAAGATCGCCATCGTGGTGAACGGTGGCGTCCCTGACGGTCCTTTCCTGCACTGTTTGGGCGACTCAGACGGGCATTTAATGCCCTTGTCCCCTGCCGTCAAGGTTAGGTAGGGTGCACTGTACAGGTAGCTGTACCAACCACCTCTCTTTTTACACTTTTACCCTTCTCTGCGTTGCCACCTGTCGGTGACCCCTTGAGCATATAAAAGGAGGCCCATGCGCAACATAGAGGGGGTTCGGACCCAGAAAATCACACACGAGGCTCGGTTCATTGGAAGCCAGAGAAACACACTTAGCTCTCTCGAGCAAGAACATAATACAATCAGACAAGCAGCGGTAGGAGTATTTTCTCTTCGGAGAGCTCCGAAGCTGGGTAAACTGCTCGTGTGCTTCGCCTCGATCTGCTCTTCCTGCGATCTCCGCCCCCCGCCGAACCAAAAGGAGCCCGGTCCGCGCCGGCCCCATAGGTGTTCGTGGATCAGTTTCCTCGACATCTTTGGCGCGCCAGGTAGGGGGTGTCGAGATTGCGTGAACCTGATCCGGCGTTCACACGAGCGAGATCTTCGTTTTCTTCATCAACATGTCACCGAAGAAGAAGACTTCGGCGGCAGCTGCTCCGTCCGCGTCACTTCCACCACCACTGGAGCAAACGGGTGGTGGAATGGACGCCGGCGAAAGAACGGACGTCGACGAGGAGGCTCACGATGCTGCCAGGTCCAAGGGCAAGGCGGCGCAGACCTCGACGTCCGTGCTTGTTTCGCGCCCATCTCAGGAGGCGCAGGACCAACAGCGTCAAAGCACTCGCAGTGCCATATGCATGATAGGCCAAGATCAAGCTGGTGGATCTCGGGGCGCTCAAGACCAGCATGCGCGCCAGCGTGCTGGCACGAGCGAGGCACGGTCGCCTGGACGGGATACTGCTCCTTCTAACATAGTTAGGAGTCCGAGCACATCCCGCTCCTCGCGCCGTCCGCCACTGCCACCCACCACTCCAGCAGAAGCTTTGGCGCGAGCTCAACTGCTCCTGGATTACCCTCCGACGTCGGACAAGATCGACGAATGGAGGGCCACCATTCAGAGTCTCATCGGCTACGCCAACGGCGACACTCCACGGCAGTCGAGCGCGTCGCTGCCGCGGCATGGTTGCCAGACGCGAGCCGGTGGCGACGAAGCTGGTGGTGGTGCAGCCACCATGCAATCACCACCCCGAAGGCCAAGATCGCTGACTCGCCGGATCCACCTCGATAGCGACTCCACCGCATCGTCGAATCCGCGAGCTCGTCGCGATCAACGCCAAGTTCTTCATGATCGACAGCAAGAAGACGCTCGTACTCGCATCGAACGCCAAAGAGAAGCGCTCAATCCGACAAGCGCGCTGGGCCCTCTGTTGACATGCATGCGCCAGGGGAACCAGGCGACTTGCCGTACGCGGTAGGTTGCCCTGCATTCACTCGTGAGCTGCGGCAAGTCCAGTGGCCCAGCACGAAGAACTTCAAGCCAGACGTACCGGAGAAGTACGACGGCAAGACGCATCCGTCGGAGTTCCTCAGCATCTACACCATTGCGGTGCAGGCTGCCAGGGGACGGGACGACAAGATCCTTGCCAACTACTTCCCACTGGTGCTCAAGCCCAACGTCAGATCCTGGCTCATGCACTTGCCGGACAACTCCATATTCTCTTGGGCCGATCTATGCCATCAGTTTGTCGGCGCCTTCACAGGCGGCCACAAGCCTCATGGACAAGAGAGTGACCTTCATCTGCTCGCCCAGAAGGAAGGAGAACCCCTGCGCAAGTACATTCAGAGATTCAGCAATGTGCAGCACAACATCCCAGACATCCACCCTGCCGTGGTGATCAGCGCGTTCCATCAGAATGTGCGAAACCACAGGATGCGGGAGGAGATGGCGATGTGCAAGATCAGAGACGTCAGTGAGCTATATGCCCTGGCCGACAAGTGTGCACGTGCTGAGGAAGGGAGGAGACTCCCCGGAGAGAATAGAGGAGCAGGAGGATCTAACAGTGAGGATGCTGCCCCGGCAAGGAAAAACCGGCGGCGAAATAACAGGAAGAAGAAAGGCAAAGAGGTGCTGGTCGTTGAGCAGTCCGGCAAGACGCCCAAAGCTGGCAGCTCCAGCAAGGAGGTTGCCGCGGAGGTAGCGGTCGCCGACAAGCAAGACAGCACCAACAAGCAGTATTGCAAGATCCACCGCACCAAGGTCCACGATCTCCAGAGCTGCAAGAAGGTCGAGCAGCTTGTTGAGCAACAGAAAGCTGAATACGAGTGGCGCGACAAGGAGAAAGCCCAGGAAGGTGCTGGAGGATCTGGCAAGAAACATCCAGGCCGAGGAGGACGCCGCGGCAAGGCCAAGCAGCGGCAAGGAGACAGACCTCCTCGCGGCCGCGACAAGGATGAAGATGACGACGACGATGAAGACATGGATGATGAGGAGACTGATGAGCAGGAGTTCCAGAAAGCCACAGAGGTCCTGTGCATTGACGGCGGTGCTTCTCTGCATACTTCGCACCACCAGCTCAAGCAGTGGGTGCGGGAAGTTAATGCAGCAGAACCACCCGTCGAGTCACGCAAGCCTCTGAAATGGTCCAGCACACCTATCATCTTGATATTGAGGACCACCCAGATCGCATAACTGCGGTCGGGTGCTTGCCGATGTTGGTTTCACCAACTATTCGCAACCTCAAGGTCACCAAGATGCTAGTTGACGGCGGGGCCAGCTTGAACCTGATCTCCTCTGCGGTGCTCCAGAAACGCCAAATCCCTGACAGCGAGCTCAAAGAAACCGGCACATTTCAAGGAATCAACCTGGGAAGGAGCAAGCCAAAGGGAAAGATCATGTTGCCGGTAACATTTGGCAGTGAGTTGAACTTCAGGACTAAGAGGGTTACTTTTGACATTGCTGACTTTCCATTGCCTTACAATGGAATCCTTGGCCGTCCAGCACTCGCCAAGTTCATGGCAGCCTCTCACTATGCATACAATGTTCTGAAGATGCCAGGCCCGATAAGTGTCATCTCTGTCCCTGGCGACAAGAAGGATGCCCTTATCTGCGCCGACAAGATCTACCGGGAAGCAACAGCCGCAGCAGATCGCAAATCACTTGCCGCTGAAGCTCCCGGGGGAAAGAAGAAGACCAAGTCCGGCAAGAGCTCTGATGCCCACTCCGGCAAGCGCACCTCTTCGGAGTGCTGCGCTACCGTCGAGGACGCACCATCGAGCTCTATCGACAAGTGTAAGAAGGCAATGGCAGCTCCACCTGAGACCAAGAAGGTGCCCGCCAAGGAGGACGACACTGGTGGTACCTTCACCATCAGTGCCACTCTCGACCCCAAATAGGAAAGCGCGCTCGTTGCTTTCCTGCGGGCGAATGTGGACGTGTTTGCATGGCAACCGTCTGCATCCCCAGTGTTCCCAGGAAAGTAATTGAGCACCACTTTGCCGTCTGTCCTCATGCGCGGCCCGTCAAGCAGGAAGTCAGGAAACAGGCAGTGGAGCGCCAAGAATTCATTGCAGAAGAAATCAAGAAGTTGGAAGCAGCAGGCCTTGTCAGAGGAGTGCTCCATCCCACGTGGTTGGCCAATCCTGTTGTCATGCGCAAGGCTAACGGAAAATGGAGGCTTTGTATCGACTTCACTGATGTCAATAAAGCTTGTCCCAAAGACCCATTTCCCTTGCCGCGCATTGATCAGATTGTTGACTCCACGGCCGGATGTGATTTGCTCTCATTTCTTGATGCATACTCAGGATATCATCAGATCTTCATGGCAGAAGAGGATGAGGAGAACACCGCATTCATCACCCCGTGTGGCACGTACTGTTTCGTACGGATGCCTTTCGGTTTGAAGAATGCTGGTTCAACATTCGCAAGGGTGGTCCACCACGCTTTTGAGCCGTAGATGCACAGAAATGTGGAAGCCTACATGGATGACATAGTGGTCAAGAGCAAGGACAGGGCGACCCTGATTCAAGATTTGGACGAAACATTTGCAAATCTGCGCAGATCAACCTCAAGCTTAACCCCGAGAAGTGCGTGTTTGGAGTCCCCTCCGGCAAGCTTCTCGGGTTCTTTGTGTCTCAGCGGGGAATTGAAGCCAATACCGACAAGATCAAGGCCATTGAGCAGATCGAAGCACCAAAGCGCGTCAAGGATGTACGAAGGCTTGCCGGTTGCGTGGCTGCTCTCAGCAGGTTTATCTCTAGGTCTGCTGAGCGAGCCCTGCCATTTTTCAAAATTTTGAAAAAGGCAGGTCCAATGAAATGGACTCCGGAGGCGGAGGCTGCGCTGCAGGACTTGAAGAGATACCTGTCCTCCACTCCAACACTTGTCGCACCTAAGCCACAAGAGAAGTTGCTGCTATATATAGCGGCAACCAATCAAGTGGTTAGTGCTGCATTAGTGGCGGAGAGGGATGCAGATGATGAGCCAGCAACCACGGCAGATGCATCCAACGACAAGCAGGGGCTTCGCCGACAAGCTTTGGTCCCGACAAGGATGGATCTGCACAGGAGCACGATAAGATGCAGAAGAGAATGGTGCAGCGCCCAGTTTACTTTGTCAGTTCCCTTCTGCAGGGGGCTAGGTCGAGGTACTCTGGCGTGCAGAAGTTGCTTTTCAGCCTTCTCATGGCCTCGAGAAAGCTGCGCCATTACTTCCAAGCACATGAGATCACAGTCGTCACTCGTTTTCCGCTGAAGAGGATACTCCAAAATCCAGAAGCGACAGGCAGGATTGTCGAGTGGGCACTGGAACTAACAAGCTTTGGCCTCCAGTTTGAGAGCACTTCAACCATCCAAAGCAGAGCATTGGCAGAATTCATAGCAGAGTGGACGCCAACACCAGATGAAGAAATTCGAGAGATGAGCATCCCCGTCAAGGAGGCAAGCAAAGAGTGGCTGATATACTTTGATGGTGCCTTCTTGCTGCAAGGCGCCGGTGCGGGCGTGCTGCTTGTCGCACCCACCGGAGAGCACCTCAAGTACGTAGTTCAAATGCACTTTCCCAAGGAGCAAGCAACCAATAATACTGCAGAGTATGAAGGGTTGCTTGCCGATCTCAGGATCGCAGCGGACCTTGGGATCAAGAAGCTCATTGTCAGGGGTGACTCGCAGCTTGTCGTCCTCCAAGTGAACAAGAACTATCAGAGTCCATTGATGTAAGCGTATGTTGATGAAGTGAGAAAGCTAGAAGAGCACTTTGACGGCCTACAGATGGAGCATGTCCCGAGAGCTTCGAATGACATTGCTGATGGCCTGTCGAAGTGCGCCGCACTAAAGTTACCTGTGGAACCAGGGATCTTTGTGCTCAAGCTGACTCAACCATCCGTAACACCATCAACTGGACAAAGCAAGAAGAGGAAGTTGATTTCTGGTGACTATTTTCCGGCAGGACTCCCCGAAGCCGCCGCCAAGAGGGTCCCCAAGATCAATGCCAAGGATGCTGAGGAGCAGTCTGCTCCGGCAAGCCTTAGGGTTTGTTCCGTTGAAGCAAACGCTCCCGACAAGTTTTGCTCCGGCAAGCTTGCCGGGGAACATCAAGCTCCGGCAGAACTGCAAGTTCCTGCCGTAGAAGCGGGTGCTCCCGCAGCAGCAGATGTGCCTTTAGTCCTTGTTGTCGAGCCACAAGCTCCAACATGGGCACAGCAGATTGTCCATTTCCTTCAGACAGGAGAACTTCCCGAAGAGCAAGAAGAAGCGGAAAAAGTAGTCCGGCAGTCAAGTATGTACCAGTTTGTCGATAGCATACTGTACAGAAGAAGACTCAACGGTGTGAAATTGAAGTGTATTTGCTGGGAAGACAGACAAAAGCTGTTGGCAGAGATACATGGAGGCATATGTGGCCACCACATTGGCGCAAGAGCACTTGCCGGCAAAGCTTTCCGGCAAGGTTTCTTTTGGCCAACAGCCCTCCAGGATGCAACTGCACAAGTAACCAAGTGTGAAGCGTGCCAGTTCCATTCCAAACAGATACACCAGCCAGCTCAAGCTCTCCAGACGATCCCTTTATCCTGGCCGTTTTTGGTCTGGGGGCTCGATATCCTCGGCCCCTTCCCCCGAGCTGTCGGGGGCTTTGAGTACTTGTACGTTGCAATCGACAAGTTCACAAAGTGGCCGGGAGTGGAACCAGTGAGGAAGGTGACAGCACAGTCAGCAGTCAAGTTCTTTAGGTCGATTGTTTGCCGTTTCGGGATCCCTAACAGGATCATCACCGACAACGGCACACAATTCATGAGCCGCACCTTCATGCAGTACGTCCAAGACCTTGGCGCCAAGGTCTGCTTCGCTTCTGTTGCTCATCCGAGAAGCAACGGTCAAGCAGAGAGGGCAAATGCTGAAGTGTTGCGCGGGCTCAAGACCAGAACTTTCGACAGGCTGCGCAAGTGCGGAAGAAACTAGATCGAAGAGCTGCCGGTGGTTCTTTGGTCGATCAGGACGACGCCAAATCGAGCCACTGGCCAGACACCTTTCGCTCTAGTCTATGGAGCAGAGGCAGTTCTCCCCACGGAACTCGTATACGGATCACCTCGAGTGCTCGCTTATGATGAGCTTGAGCAAGAGCGGCTGCGATAAGATGACGCGCTGCTCCTTGAGGAGGATCGTCTTCAGGCTGTTGTACGAGCTGCTCGATACCAGCAAGCTTTGCGCCGCTACCATAGCCGCAAAGTTAATGCCAGAGCTTCGAGGAAGGCGACCTTGTTCTTTGGCGCGTTCAGTCTACCAAGAATTCCAACAAGTTGACGCCGAAGTGGGAAGGCCCTTACCGGGTGAAACGAGTCACTAGGCCTGGCGCTGTCCGCCTTGAGACCGAAGATGGCACTCCGGTGAGCAACTCCTGGAACATTGAGCATCTTCGTAAGTTTTACCCGTAGGGCGCGGTTGCCGGAACCCTTTCCGGCAACCACCTTTTGTACAAGTCTTGCTGATGTTGCATGTAATCCTTTGTACAAAGCCGGGCCAGATCCCGTGCATAAGTAAAGTTCATGTGCTCAGCACATCTTGTCAATTTCATGCTTTTTACCTTATATTTGCATGCATCATCTGACACTTTGTGCAGCACAACCCCCGGTAAGCAATAACGAGCCGGAAGGCACCATATCTTTATTTTCTCTTCTTTCTTTTTCTAACAAAGGAAAGCAAGGTTCCCTCGCACACAAGTTTGCCAGGGGGGAAGGAGAATATTATGATGTGGACCAGGCATCGTTCAAGCAAGTTTCGCCTTTCCGGAAAGCAAACGACAGAAAAGCTAAGTTGCAAAAGTTTGAGCAATTGGTTTTAAATTTTTAAGTTATCTTCCTCGAACGACCGTGCTTTGTATGGAAAACCTGTGCGCGGAGGAACCAACTCGTAGCTAGTTGCGCCCTTACTTTGTTTCGAGTCCGCTCAACAACTTAAATGCGCTGCAACTAGTCGCGACAAGGTTTCTTGTCGGAAGCGGCACCACCAGCAGGCTGCTGACGTTCCGCACTCAGCGCTCGCGGCTCGGGTGCCTGCGCTGACAAGTTCCCTAAAAGCGTAGGGTAAAAACATACAAAGGAAGGAATCTAGTAAAGGAAATAACGTAGCAATTGATACCAGAAATAGAGTTATATTACAAAGATAACTTGTCGCGGCTCTAACAGATTGATCTCATAATGTGGCCAGCAACGACAAGGAGAAAAAGACATGGGCGGCCTAGTCTACGCGATCGCCCTCAACCCTCTTGATCTCGCTCACCTTGTCCACAATGGGTGCGACAAGGGCCTTGAGCGCATCTCGATCAGCATCCGGCGGCAAGGACCTGAGGATGTTGGTGAGGTTGAGGCCTGGATTGCGGAAGGCCACCTTCATCAGCACCTTCTGGAGAGCCCCCGCGCAAATCCTGCGCGACTCGTCGGCCAGCTGCTTTGGGATCCTCTCCCGGAGCCGCTGGAGTGCCGTCGCCACGCCCTTGAAGAACAGGCTGAGCTTGGCGCTGGGTTGGAGATGCTCATCGGAAGTATACCCAAAGTTCTCCATCCCCAGCTGCGCCAGCTCCCCGTCGATGACTGCGGCGATGTTCACCAGACCCTCGGTCCAATGCTCCACCGTCTCCCTAAATGAGTTCTGGTAACGGTGATGCTCGCCAGCAGTGCCGCGTCGGCCTTGATCTTCTCCGACAAGGTCACCTCTCGCTCCTTGGCGGCGTTGTTGATGCTGGTGGCAATGGGGGGCGGAGCGCTGCTCTCTTTTTGCTTCGAGAAGAAGGGGGGAGCGGCGGAGATTTCTGGAGTTGGAGCAACAGACGACGAGGTGGGCGAACTGCCCCTGTTTCCTCTGCTTATAAAGAGGGACGGGGCGGACATTTCGCCCTTCTGAATAAAGAAACCACCCACGATCTCTCCCACAACACCGCATTCAACGCGTGCCGTTAGGGGAGGGCGCGGTGGATACGGAACAAGATTCGGCGTGGCCCAGGCCGCGTGTGCCCGTGCCCTGTCTTGGGCCTGGACCAATAGCGCTCGGCACCGTGTATGGCCCAGGCCCGGGGGCTCCTGTCGGTGTACTAGAATAGGGGTACCCTAGTACCCCAAACTTGTGCACGGGCAGTTGCAGCACCCCGCGGCAAGGCTTGCCGGGCGACCGCCAAGGTCCTCCGTGGTTCCTTTTGAGCCATTCAAGAACAAAGTATTCAAGCCAAGGAGACAAGGCCCCGGCAAGAGGAGCTTGCCGGGAAGGCCAACCAAGGCATCCCAAGGCACTTGCCGCGACGCGCCACGCGTCCCGGCAAGGCAACAAGGCCCCGGCAAGAGGAGCTTGCCGGGAAGACCAACCAAGGCATATCGAGGCCCGGTGAGCGACAAGCTTCCGGACCCGACAAGACAACGGCCGCGGCAAGGCGCTTGCCGTGGCAGGCGGCCACTATGTACCCACACTCCAACACATCCACCAACGTGTCGCTCTGGGGGCCTTTCCAGGCACGCGTGGCGTGAGGCTGTGCAGCCAGCGGTGCGCGGTGGCATGCGGAGCTGACAAGATCGCCATCATGGCGAACGGTGGCGTCCCTGACGGTCCTTTCCTGCACTGTTTGGGCGACTCAGACGGGCATTTAATGCCCTTGTCCCCTGCCGTCAGGGTTAGGTAGGGTGCACTGTACAGGTAGCTGTACCAACCACCTCTCTTTTTACACTTTTACCCTTCTCTGCGTTGCCACCTGTCGGTGACCCCTTGAGCATATAAAAGGAGGCCCATGCGCAACATAGAGGGGGTTCGGACCCAGAAAATCACACACGAGGTTCGGTTCATTGGAAGCCAGAGAAACACACTTAGCTCTCTCGAGCAAGAACATAATACAATCAGACAAGCAACAGTAGGAGTATTTTCTCTCCGGAGAGCTCCGAAGCTGGGTAAACTGCTCGTGTGCTTCGCCTCGATCTGCTCTTCGTGCGATCTCCGCCCCCCGCCGAACCGAAAGGGGCCCGGTCCGCGCCGGCCCCATAGGTGTTCGTGGATCAGTTTCCCCGACACTCCTTGAATATTACCTTCGGGTGCCTTGGGCATCCCAAGCTTAGGTTCTTTCCACTCCTTATTCCTTCATCCATCGCGATCTCACTCAAAACTTGAAAACTTCAGCACACAAAACTCAATAGAAAACTCATGAGATCCGTTAGTATACGAAACAAATCATAAATTTAGGTACTATTATGAACCCATTCATATTTAATCTTACATATTTTCTACTATATTACAACTTCTCCATGACTTATACCCCCGATATAATCCATAGCATCATCAAAACAAGAGAACTATGCAATAAAAATAGAATATGTCAAAAACAGAACAGTCTGTAATTATCTGAATTGATCGTTTACTTCTGTAACTCCAAAATTCTGAAAATTAAGGACAATGTGGGCAAATTGTATATAAATCATGTAAAAAATTCAGAACAGAAGCATGTTCCAGTGATTTTTAACAATTCCAGAACTGAGCGCAAAAATTCCAGTTTTTTCACAGAATCGAGTCAACAATCAACCAATCATCTGCAAGTCTTTACTTGACACAAATATCTACTACCTAAAAGAAACGAAGCATTTCGTTCCCCTCTTACATCGCCCTTTGTTCCGCCCACTTTGTCCTCCTCCCTCCTCCCGCATGTCCTGCTAATGCCAAGAGAAAAATCTAATCATTAGAAACCCTAGGCACACGCCCCACTGGCCCCTTTTCTCTCATGACTAGGCGCATCTCGCTGCATTCGCCGTCTTTGCCCCCTCCCTGCACCTCACCAGCCCTCCACCGGCTGCCCCACTCATCCACATTGGCCTCGATCTTCTCGATCCCGCAGCGGCAGTCGTCCTGGTCTGGCATCGTGTCCGTCTTACCCATGGAGGCCACCTATGTACCAGCGCTGGTGGGTTGTGCCTCCTTGCTGGTTGCCATGCCAGTGGGGTGGCCTCGCGGGTAGGAAGTTGTACAACTGCCGCGTGATTCCTCCATTCTGGCCCACCGCGGAGGCTTCAAAACTTTTTATCAGGTGCGCTTTAGGCTTTGATCATTGCGGCAAGCGAGCATCGAGAAATGCGGAAGGTCGCTTGGCTCGTTCAACATTGTTTGCTACGCGATGCTGCGATGGTGGAGGACACTGGTGCGACAAGCCTATAGTGAACACCCTGGAATGTTCACTGTAGTGCCCAATGGAACAAAACGTTTTGAGGATTTACAGAAAATCAATACCAAACGGACTCCAAATGCTACCCTTCCGATGATGTGTGACTAGTTTACCACAGACCTACGCGTCCATAGCTAGTAGTTATATGGATTCTTCTCTCTCTTTGATCTTCAATACAATGTTCTCCTTGATATTCTTGGAGATCTATTTGATGTAATTGCTACTTCTTGAGCTTGCGTTGGTTTTTCCCTTGAAGAGGAAAGGGTGATGCAGCAAAGTAGAGATAAGTATTTCCCTCAGTTTGAGAACCAAGGTATCAATCCAGTAGGATACAACGGACAAATAACCGAATACCTGCACAAACAATCAAACAAACTTGCACCCAACACGATAAAGGGTTGTCAATCCCTTCACGATTACTTGCAAAAGTGAGATCTGATAGAGATAGATAAATGATAAAGTAAATATTTTTGGTATTTTTGGTTTATAGATCGGAAAGTAAAAGATTGCAAGAATAGTAGATCGGAAACTAATATTGTAGATCGGAAACTTGTATGATGGGAAATAGACCCGGGGGGGGGGGCATAGGTTTCACTAGTGGCTTCTCTCAAGATAGCAAATAATACGATGGGTGAACAAATTACTCCCGAGCAATTGATAGAAAAGCGCAAAGTTATGATGATATCTAAGGCAACGATCATGAATATAGGCATCACGTCCGTGTCAAGTAGACCGACTCCTGCCTGCATCTACTGCTATTACTCCACACATCGACCACTATCCAGCATGCATCCAGAGTATTAAGTTCATAAAGAACGGAGTAATGCATTAAGTAAGATGACATGATGTAGAGGAATTAACTCAAGCAATATGATGAAAACGCCATCTTTTTATCCTCGATGGCAACAATACAATATGTGCCTTTCTGCCCCTACTGTCACTGGGAAAGGACACCGCAAGATTTAACCCAAAGCTAAGCACTTCTCACATTGCAAGAAAAAACAATCTAGTTGGCCAAACCAAACCGATAGTTCGAAGAGAATTACAAAGATATCAAATCATGCATAAAAGAATTTAGAGAAGATTCAAATAATATTCATAGATAAGTTGATCATAAATCCACAATTCATCGGATCTCGGCAAACACATCACAAAAAAGTATTACATCGAATAGATCTCCAAGAACATCAAGGAGAACATGGTATTGAGAATCAAAGAGAGAGAAGAAGCCATCTAGCTACTAGCTATGGACCCGTAGATCTGTGGTAAACTACTCACGCTTCATTAGAAGGGCAATGTGTTGATGAAGAAGCCCTCCATGGTTGAATCCCCCTCCGGCCGGACGCGGAGAAGGCCCCTAGATGGGATCTCACGGGTATAGAAGGTTGCGGTGATGGAAAAGTGTTTTCATGTATGCCCCTGTTGGTTTGGGGATATATGGGTATATATAGGCGAAAGAATTAGGTCAAGAAGTGCATGAGGGGCCCACAAGGGTGGGGGCGCTCCCTACCCCCCTAGGCGCGCCCTCTGTCCTTGTGGCTACCTCGTGGCTCCTCCGACTTCATCTCCAAGTCTCCTGGTTGTCTTCTGGTCCAAGAAAAATCATCGCGAAAGTTTTATTCCGTTTGGACTCCATTTGTCATTCCTTTTCTGCGAAACTCAAAAACAAGGAAAAAAACAGGAACTGGCACTGGGCTCTAGGTTAATAGGTTAGTCCCAAAAATAATATAAAATAGCATATTAATGCATATAAAACATCCAAAATAGATAATATAATAGCATGGATCAATAAAAAATTATAGATACGTTGGAGATGTATCAAGCATCCCCAAGCTTAATTCCTGCTCGTCGTCGAGTAGGTAAATGATAAAAATAGAATTTTTGATGTGGAATGCTACCTAACATATTTATCCATGTAATTTTCTTTATTGCGGCTTGAATGTTCAGATCCATAAGATTCAAAACAAAAGTTTAATATTGACATAAAAACAATAATACTTCAAGCATAATAACAAGGCAATTATGTCTTTTCAAAATAACATGGCCAAAGAAAGCTTAGCCCTACAAAATCATATATTCTAGCTATGCTCCATCTTCACCGCACAAAATATTTAAATCATGCACAACCCCGGTGACAAGCCAAGCAATTGTTTCATACTTTTGATGTTCTCAAACCTTTTCAACTTTCACGCAATACATGAGTGTGAGCCATGGACATGGCACTATAGGTGGAATAGAATATGGTGGTTGTGGAGAAGACAAAGAGAGGGAGATAGTCTCACATCAACTAGGCGTATCAATCGGCCATGGAGCTGCCCATTAATAGATATCAATGTGAGCGAGTAGGGATTGCCATGCAACAGATGGACTAGAGCTATAAGTTTATGAAAGCTCAAAAGAAAACTAAGTGGGTGTGCATCCAACTCGCTTGCTCACGAAGACCTAGGGAAATTTGAGGAGGCCCATCATTGGAATATACAAGCCAAGTTCTATAATGAAAAATTCCCACTAGTATATGAAAGTGATATCATAGGAGACTCTCTATCATGAAGATCATGGTGCTACTTTGAAGCACAAGTGTGGAAAAGGATAATAACATTGCCCCTTCTCTCTTTTTCTCTCATTTTTTTATTTGGGACTTTCTCAATTTTTGGCCTCTTTTTTCTTTTCTTTTTTTATTTTTCATCCGGAGTCTCATCCCGACTTGTGGGGGAATCATAGTCTCCATCATCCTTTCCTCACCGGGACAATGCTCTAATAATGAAGATCATCACATTTTATTTACTTAAACCTCAAGAATTACAACTCGATACTTAGAACAAAATATGACTCTATATGAATGCCTCCGGCGGTGTACCGGGATGAACAATGAATCAAGAGTGACATGTATGAAAGAATTATGATAGGTGGCTTTGCCACAAATACGATGTCAACTACATGATCGTGCAAAGCAATATGATAATGATGATGCGTGTCATAATAAACAGAACGGTGGAAAGTTGCATGGAAATATATCTCGGAATGGCTATAGAAATGTCATAATAGGTAGGTATGATGGCTTTTTTGAGGAAGGTATATGGTGGGAGTATGGTACCGGCAAAAGTTGCACGACACAAGGGAGGCTAGCAATGCTGGAAGGGTGAGAGTGCGTATAATCCATGGACTCAGCATTAGTCATGAAGAACTCACATACTTATTGCAAAAATCTATTACTTATTGAAACGAAGTACTACACGCATGCTCCTAGGGGGATATATTGGTAGGATAAGACCATCGCTCGTCCCCGACTGCCACTCATAAGGAAGACAATCAAAAAATAAATCATGCTCCGACTTCATCACATAACGGTTCACCATATGTGCATGCTACGGGAATCACAAACCTCAACACAAGTATTTCTCAAATTCACAATTACTCACTAGCATGACTCTAATATCACCATCTTCATATCTCAAATAATCATAAAGAATCAAACTTCTCATAGTATTCAATGCACTTTATATGATTTTTTTATTATATCCCTCTTGGATGCCTATCATACTAGGACTAAATTTATAACCAAAGAAAATTACCATGCTGTTTAGAGACTCTCAAAATAATATAAGTGAAGCATGAGAGTTCATCAATTTCTATAAAATAAAACCACCGTCGTGCTCTAAGAAGATATAAGTGAAGCACTAGAGCAAAATTGCCTAGCTCAAAAGATATAAGTGAAGCACATAGAGTATTCTAATAAATCACGATTCATGCGTGTCCCTATCAAAAGGTGTGTACAGCAAGGATGATTGTGGCAAACTAAAAATAAAAGACTCAAATCATACAAGATGCTCCAAGCAAAACACATATCATGTGGTGAATAAAAATATAGCCTCAAGTAAAGTTACCGATAGACGAAGACGAAAGAGGGGATGCCTCCCGGGGCATCCCCAAGCTTTGGCTCTTGGTTGTTCTTGAATGTTACCTTGGGGTGCCTTGGGAATACCCAAGCTTAGGCTCTTTCACAACTTATTCGATAGTCCATCAAATCCTTACCCAAAACTTGAAAACTTCACAACACAAAATTCAACAGAAAATCTCATAAGCTCCATTAGTATAAGAAAAATAAATCACCACTTTATGGTATTGTTGTGAACTCATTCTTTATTTATATTGGTGTAATACCTACTGTATTCCAACTTTTCCATGGTTCATACCCCCCGATACTACCCATAGATTCATCAAAATAAGCAAACAACACATAGAAAACAGAATTTGTCAAAAACAGAACAACCTGTAGCAATCTGTAACTCTTGAATACTTCTATAACTCCAAAAATTCTGAAAACTTAGGACAACCTGGGCAATTTGTGTACCAATATAGAGCAAAAAGAATCAGATCAAAATCATGTTTCAATAAAATCCAGGAAATTATTTGCTGGGTGCAAAAGTTTCTGTTTTCAGCAGGATCAAAACAAATATCACTGTAAGCTATCCCAAAGGTCTTACTTGGCACAAACACTAATTAAAACACAAAACCACATCTAACCAGAGGCTAGATGAATTGTTCAAAGCAAAATAGGAACAAAAAGCAAAGAACAAAAAATAAAATTGGGTTGCCTCCCAACAAGCGCTATTGTTTAACGCCCTTAGCTAGGCATTGATAATTTCCATGATGCTCACATAAAAGGGAAGAATTGAAGCACAAAGAGAGCATCATAAAATACATGACAAACACACTAAGTCTAACATACTTCCTATGCATAGGCATTTTATAAGCAAAGGATTATCAAGGCAAGCAAAAACTAGCATATGCAAGGAACAAGAAAGAGACGATGGCAATCTCAACGTGAAGAGAGGAAATTTAGTAACATGAAAATTTCTAAAACCATATTTTCCTCTCTCATAATAATTACATGTAGGATCATAAGCAAATTCAACAATATAGCTATCACATAACATATTCTCAACACGATCCACATGCATGAGAAGTTGACACTCTTCCAAAATAGTGGGATTAAAATTAACTAAAGTCATGACCTCACCCACTTTTACAAAAAAAATTATAAGGTTGAACATTCTCCAAATATGTGGGATCTAAAGTTGACTCTCTTCCAAACCCACTTTCAGTATTATTGCAAACATTATTATCAATCTCATATTAATCATGGGGCTTAAATAATTTTTCAAGATCATAAGAAGAATCACCCAATCATGATCATTGCAACAAGTATTAGACATAGCAAAATTAGCATCCCCAAGCTTAGGGTTTTGCATATTATTAGCACAATTGACATCAATAGAATTTATAGTAAAATCATTGCAATCATGCTTTTTATTCAAGGAACTATCGTGAATCTCTTCATCACAATTTTTAGATTCATGAATTTCAAGCAAAAATTCATAAAGATAATCTAGCGCACAAAACTCACTAGCAGTTGGTTCATCATAATTGGATCTCTTAAAAAGATTAGCAAGTGGATGAGGATCCATATCAATAGATTTTCAGCAAGCGAAGATGCAAGCAAATAGAAGGCACATGGTAACACAAGCAAACAAAAGATCGAACGGGAGAAGGGCGAATAAAAAGGCAAATCTTTTTGAAAATCATTTTAGAAGTGGGGGAGAGGAAAACGAGAGGCGAATGTCGAATAATGTAATGCAAGAGATGAGAGTTTATGATGGGTACTTGGTATGTCTTGACTTGGCGTAGATCTTTCCAACAACAGCGCTAGAAATTCTTCCTGCTACTTCTTCAGGTTGCGTTGGTTTTTCCCTTGAAGAGGAAAGGGTGATGTAGAAAATTAGAGGTAAGTATTTCCCTCAGTTTGAGAACCAAGGTATCGATCCAGTGGGAGACAACACACAAATCACCAAATACCTGCACAAACAATCAAACAAACTTGCACCCAATGCGATAAAGGGGTTGTCAATCCCTTCACGGTTACTTGCAAAAGTGAGATCTGATAGAGATAGATAAATGGTAAAGTAAATATTTTTGGTATTTTTGGTTTATAGATCGGAAAGTAAAAGATTGCAAGAATAGTAGATCGGAAACTAATATTGTAGATCGGAAACTTGTATTATGGAAAATAGACCCGGGGGCCATAGGTTTCACTAGTAGCTTCTCTCAAGATAGCAAATAATACGGTGGGTGAACAAATTACTGCCGATCAATTGATAGAAAAGCGCAAAGTTATGACGATATCTAAGGCAATGATCATGAATATAGGCATCACGTCCGTGTCAAGTAGACCGACTCCTGCCTGCATCTACTACTATTACTCCACACATCAATCACTATCCAGCATGCATCTAGAGTATTAAGTTCATAAAGGACGGAGTAACACATTAAGTAAGATGACATGATGTAGAGGAATTAACTCAAGCAATATGATGAAAACCCCATCTTTTTATCCTTGATGGCAATAGTACAATACGTGCCTTGCTGCCCCTATTATCACTGGGAAAGGACACCGTAAGATTGAATCCAAAGCTAAGCACTTCTCCCATTGCAAGGAAAACCAATCTAGTTGGCCAAACCAAACCGATAGTTCGAAGAGAATTACAAAGATATAAAATCATGCATAAAAGAATTCAGAGAAGATTCAAATAATATTCATAGATAAGCTGATCATAAATCCAGAATTCAACAGATCTCGACAAACACACCGCCAAAAAGTATTACATCGAATAGATCTCTGAGAACATCAAGGAGAACATGGTATTGAGAATCAAAGAGAGAGTAGAAGCCATCTAGCTACTAGCTATGGACCTGTAGGTATGTTGTAAACTACTCATGCTTCATCGGACGGGCAATGGTGTTGATGTAGAAGCCCTCTATGGTCGAACCCCCCTCCAGTAGGACACCGGAAAAGGCCCCTAGATGGGATCTCACGGGTACAGAAAGTTGCGGCGGCGGAAAAGCGTTTTCATGGACGCCCCTGTTGGTTTGGGGATATATGGGTATATGTAGGTGAAAGAATTAGGTCAGGAAGTGCACGAGGGGCCCACAAGGGTGGGGGCATGCCCTACCCCCCTGGGCGCGCCCTCCATCCTTGTGGTCGCCTCGTGGCTCCTCCGACTTCATCTCCAAGCCTCCTGATTGTCTTCTGGTCCAAGAAAAATCATCGCGAAAGTTTTATTCCGTTTGGACTCTGTTTGGTATTCCTTTTCCGCGAAACTCAAAAACAAGGAAAAAACAGGAACTAGAGCTGGGCTCTAGGTTAATAGGTTGGAAACGTATCAGTAATCTTCTTTCATGGTGCATTTGTTGAGATCCGATGAATTGTGGGTTTATGATCAGATTATCTATGAATATTAGTTTAGTCTTCTCTGAACTCTTTTATGCATGATTTATATAGCTATGTATTTCTCTCCGATCTATTGATTTGGTTTGGCCAACTAGATTGGTTTTTCTTGCAATGGGATAGGTGCTTTGTAATGGGTTCAATCTTGCGGTGCTCATCCCAGTGACAGAATGGGACATGACACACATTTGTATTGTTGCCATTAAGGATAAAAATATGTTTTTTTCATATTGATTGGATCCATCCCTCTACATCATGTCATCTTGCTTAAGGCGTTACTCTATTCTTGTTAAGTTAATACACTAGATGCATGCTGGATAGCGGTCGATGTGTGGAGTACTAGTAGTAGATGCAGACGGGAGTCGGTCTACTTGTCTCGGACATGATGCCTATATACATGATCATTGCCTTAGATATCGCCATAACTATTCGCTTTTCTATCAATTGCTCAACAATAATTTGTTTACCCACCATATGCTTTCTTTGAAGAGAAAAGCCTCTATTGAAAACAATGGCCCCTGGGTTTATCTTTATCATATTATTTTCAGATATACAAATCAAAAACCCAACCTTATGCAATTTATTTACTTTTATTTTATTTCGCACCTTTGTTTATATTTTATATCCGTTACTATCAGATCTCATCCTTGCAAGTAACAGTGAAGGGATTGACAACCCCTTTATTGCGTTGGGTGTAAGTATTTGTTTGTTTGTGTAGGTGCTATCATTGGAGACTTGTGTGTTCCTCCTACTGGATTGATACCTTGGTTCTAAACTGAGGGAAATACTTACCTCTACTTTGCTACATCACCCTTTCCTCTTCAAGGGAAAAACCAATGCAAGCTCAAGAAGTAGCAAATATCTTGCTTATGCAAAGGAGAAGAATGAAACATTGACAATCTTAATATAACGAGAGGTAATTTAGTAACATCAAAATTTCTACAACCATATTTTCCTCTTTTGTAATAATTACATGTGGGGTCATACTCAAATTCAACAATATAGCTATCATATAAAATTTTCTTTTCATGATCCACGTGCATAGAAGTTTTATAATCAACAAACATAGTGGGATTAACATCAACTGAAGTCATGACCTCTCCAAACCCACTTTTATCAATAATTCCATAAGATGGAAAATTCTCCAACTATGTGGGATTTCCTTTTGGTAAAGTTGACAGGCTTCCAAACCCACTTTCAGTATTATTGCAAACATTATTATCAATATCATATTCATCATGAGTCTTAAATAGTTTTTCACATCATAAGAAGCATCACCCCAATCATGATCATTACAATAAGTAGTGGAAATAAAAAATTCATCATCTCCTAGTTTGTTATTTTGCATATTGATGATAGCTCGTATCCACGTCAGTTTTCCCCGAAGAGGAAGGGATGATACAACACAACTTCGGTAGGTATTTACCTTAGTTACGAAACCAAGGTTATCGAACCAGTAGGAGAACCAAGCAACACTATGTAAACGGTACCTGCACACAAAGAACAAATACTTGCAACCTGACGCGTAAGAGGGGTTGTCAATCCCTCCCGGGTAAAAGATTGGTAAATAGATAGATTGGTAGATGCAAATAGAATAACGACAAATAAAATTTAGCGAGGTGTTTTTGGGTTTTTGATAATATAGATCTGAAAATAAAAGGTGCAAATAAAGAAAAAGGCAAATAGCAATATAGATCTGCAAATACATGATGGAAAAATAGACCCGGGGGCCGTAGATTTCACTATGGCCAGTAAACAAATTACAGTTGGGCAATTGATAGAACATCGAATAGTTATGATGATATCCAGGCAATGATCACTATATTGGCATCAGATCCAAGATTAGTAGACCGACTCATGCCTGCATCTACTACTATTACTCCACACATCGACCGCTATCCAACATGCATCTACTATATTAAGTTCATGGAGAAATGGAGTAATGCAATAAGAACGATGACGTGATGTAGATGAGATCTATTCATGTAGGAATAGCCCCCACTTGTTATCCTTAATAGCAATGATACATGCGTGTCTTGCTGCCCCATCTGTCACTGGGAAAGAACACCACACGATCGAACCCATCACAAAGCACCTCTTCCCATGGCAAGAAAAATCAATCTAGTCGGACTAACTAAACCAAAGATTCGAAGAAGAAATATGAGGCTATAAGTAATCATGCATGTAAGAGATCAAAGAAAACTCAAATAACTTTCATGGATATAGATCTGATCATAAACTCAAAGTTCATCGGATCCCAACAAACACATCATAAAAGAGTTACATCAAATAGATCTCCAAGAGACCATTGTATTGAGAATCAAAAAGAGAGAAGAAGCCATCTAGCTACTGCCTATGGACCCGTAGGTCTACAATGAACTACTCATGCATCATCGGAGAGGAAGCAATGAGGATGATGAACCCCTCAGTGATGGTGTCTAGATTGGATCTCGTGGTTCTGGAACTTGCGGCGGCTGGAATTGTGTTTTGTCCACTCCCCTAGGGTTTCTGGATTTTTGGGGTATTTATAGAGCAAAGAGGCGGTGCGGGAGGCCACCAAGGTGGGTACAACCCACCAGGGTGCGCCTGGGCCCCCAGGCATGCCCAGGCGGGTTGTGACCCCTCGGGGCACCCCGCTGGTACTTCTTTGGCCCAAGTTGTTCCTTCTGGTCCATAAAAATTGTCCAAAAAGTTTCGCTGCGTTTGGACTCCGTTTGGTACTCATATTATGGGAAGTAAAAAACAAGCAAAAAACAACAATTGGCACTGGGCACTATGTCAATAGGTTAGTCCCAAAAAATGATATAAAGTTGCTATAAAATGATTGTAAAACACCCAAGATTGATAATATAACAATATGGAACAATAAAAAATTATAGATATGTTGGAGATGTATCACATATCATTAGCACAATTGATATTAATATAATTTATACTGACATCATTGCAATTATGCTTTTCATTCAAGGAGCTATCATGAATCATTTTATAAATTTCTTCTTTCAACACTTCATCACAATATTCAGATTCATGATTTTCAAGAAAAACATCATAGAGATAATCAAGTGCACTAAACTCACTAGCAATTGGTTCAACATTATTAGATCTTTTGAAAAGATTAGCAAGTGGACGAGGATCCATATGTCTTTACTTTTCATTTCTTTTTGTGAGTATTCACATGAAGGCAATTAAAAGCAAGAAATGAGGAAATAAAAATATTTTTGTGTTTTTGAAAAAAAAAGAATAGAAGTAGGGAGATGAAAACGAGAGGCAAATGCAAATGAAAAGGCAAATAAAATAAGAGAAAGCAAATAGTAGTTTGTGCAAAGGTACTTGATAGGTTTTGGTGATGTCTCCCCAGTAACAACGCTAGAAATTCTTCCTGCTTCTTGTGAGCTACGTTGTGATTTCCTCAAAGAGGAGATGATGATGCAGTACAATAGAGATACTTATTTCCCCTAGTTAAGAACCAAGGTTATTAATCCAGTAGGAGGACTATGATACGTCTCCAACGTATCTATAATTTTTGATTGTTCCATGCTGTTATAGTATGAATCTTGGATGTTTTATATTCATTTACTAGCAAATTTATATCATTTTGTAGGACTAACCTATTGACATAGTGCCCAGTGCCAGTTGTTGTTTTTGCTTGTTTTTTACTTTGTAGAAAATCAATACCAAGCGAAGTCCAAATGGCACAAAACTTTTTGGAGATTTTTTCTGCCCAGAAGACACCCAGGGAGCCAAAGGAGCACACAGGAGGAGACCCGTGGGGGCCACTAGACACCAGGGCATGCCAGAGGCCCCCGGCGTGCCCTGATGGGTACTAGAGCCCACGGGAACCTTCTTAACCGACTATTGCCTCTATAAATACTCTAAAATCCCAAAAACCCTAGGGAGTCGACGAAACACTTTTCTAGCCGCCACAAGTTCTAGAATCACGAGATCCAATCTAGAGGCCTTTTCTGGCAGTCTGCAGGAGGGGTCAATGATCACGAAGGGGTTCTTCATCATCCTTGTTGCCCCTCCAATGATGCGTGAGTAGTTTACCACAGACCTACGGGTCCGTAGGCAGTAGCTAGATGGCGTCTTCTCTCTTTTTGATCTTCAATACAATGTTCTCCTCGATGTTCTTGGAGATCTATTTGATGTAACTCTTTTTTGTGGTGTGTTTGCTGGGATTCAATGAATTGTGGGTTTATGATCTGTTCTATCCATGAATATTAGTTGAGTCTTTGCCGAACTCTTTTATGCATGATTTGTATAGCCTCCTATTTCTTCTCCAAAAATTTGGTTTGGTTTGGCCAACTAGATTGATTTTTCTTGCTAGGAGAAGATGTGTTTTGTGATGGGTTCGATCTTGTGGTGCTCAATCTCAGTGACAGAAAGAGACATGACACGCATGTATCGTTGCTATTAAGGATAAAAAGATGGGGTTTATTCTTACATGAATAGATCTACATCATGTCACAGTTCTTATTGCATTACTCTGTTTCTCCATGAACTTAATTAATACACTAGATGCATGCTGGATAGCGGTCGATGTGTGGAGTAATAGTAGTAGATGCAAAATTGTTTTGGTTTACTAATCTTGGACGTGATGCCTATATACATGATCATTTCCTTGGATATCGTCATGATTCACTACAAAAAAAAGACAAGTCCGTGACATTTTGTTCCGAACTAATTTTTTTCTGTCATGCTTATGACACTTCTATGATGATAATTGTGACAAAACCCGGTATCATCATAGATGTGGTGGGCTCCTACTTCTATGACACAAAATCATGACAGAAAATGGGCTTTTCGTCCTGGGCGGGCCGGAGACACAGCTGCATGACATTCTTTGGGCCGTCCATGACGGAAAAACCATGGTAGAAGCGAGGGCGAGGAAAATACTGGGGAGTTCCTGATTATGGTGGGTGGTCGGGGCCGAGCGATGCACGGAGGGATAACACGTTTCTCTCATACACGCACGCGTGTGGGTGCGAGGCGTTGGGCTCTAACTGAACCCAAGCGAGGCGTTCGCCTACTAAACCCGAGCGATTGCACTGGCTACGCGTTACTGAACCTGAGCGATTGATCGATCCCTGGCTGTTAATTGAACCCGATCGAGTGATTCCTTCGCTACTGCTGCTAACTGAAGCCGATCGACCTGCTGCCTCTTGATGAACAGTGAGCGTTGTTGGGGACTGGATGAATAGTTCCCGGTGGGGGTTGGATGAACAGGACCCCGTGGGGGTAGAGGCAGTTGCCGTTGGATGAACAAGACCCCAATCGAGCTGGTTGGGGTGGATGAACAGGACCCCGTGGAGGGATGGTTTAACAGTAGCCGATGGAGGCTGGATGAACAGTAGCCTGTGGAGGGATGGTTGAATAGTAGCCGATGGAGGCTGGATGAACATGAGCCCATGGATGAACAATAGCTGGTGGAGGCAGGAGAGAGACGCCGTGGATGAACAGTCGTAGGTGGAGACTGGAGAGGTCGACGGTGGATGAACAATAGCTCGTGGAGTCCCATTTTGTGGTACGCCACACCCCTCCCAATGAATAGGACCCCCGTTTCGAGCGTAGGAGGTCGAAGAGAAGTCCATTTCCTCTGTTTTGCGGTACGCCACACCCCTCCCGATCAACAGGACCCCGTTTCAACCGTTGGAGGTCGAAGAGAAGTCCGTTTCCTCCGTTTTGCGGTATGCCAGACCCCTCCCGGTGAACAAGGTCCCGTTTTGACTGTAGGTGGACGAACAGAAGGCCGTTTCCTCCATTCTGCAATACGCCAGGCCTCGTTTCGGCTGTTCCGTCCAAGCCGGTTGGCTCCCGATGAACACGACACATTCCGTTGCCTCCCGATGAACACGACGATGCAGTTTATCCGTTCCGACCGAACCGGTTGGCTGCCGATGAACAGGATGCCGTCGCTGCTCTCCGCAGCCTCTCCATGTACATGAGCCCTGGTCGTACGTATGCACGAGTAGGCGTTCGAGACCCTGCCCGTATGTACATATGTGGCCATATTTACTTTCTTGCACCCTGGTTGTACGTATGTGTACATGATATTGACGGGACTGCGTGACATGCTACGTCCGCGCCTCTACTATGACACGTGCCCTTCCTTACTCGGTCACGGTTCATTGCTGCAGCCTGCAGACAGACCGATCGACCAGTATGTGCGTACACGTTCGCGACCAGAATGACAACGCTATGTACGCTTCGACTAGGTGGGTCCTAACTGTCAGGGAGGATAAGAAGACAGTTCCTTGCGTGCGAAGTTATTGCTGGTGGGTCCTAGCTATCAGGGGAGAATAATTTTTTTGCCAGTAATATGGTCGCACTTCCTTGCATGCGAAGATATAGCTGGTGGGTCCCAGCAGTCAGGGGGAAACATTTTTTTCGCGAAATATGGTGGCCCGTCCGGTGGGTCCCTTCTGTCAGGTGGAGGAATAATTATTTTACGCGTAATAATGTTGCACTTCCTTGCTGCGGTTGTGGACTCAGCTGTCAGCCTCTCCATGTATAGTACTCTTCCGATGGAAGTCATTCCTTGACCACATTGACTAGCCATGCCGAGAGCACCAAGGCGGTGGATGACGATGAGGCCTAGGAAGGGGACGACGTGGAGCAGGGGAAGACGCGGCAGTGGATGCCCACGCGGAGAGGAGTACGAGGGTTGACAGGTTCGGCTGCGGTGTGAGGCTACTGTCGCCGCAGAATAACAGGGGTTGTGGGTGAGTAGAGGGATGGCCTGGCCAGAGGTTGGAGTAGGGTAGGGTGGTCAGGCCAGCACGGCAGTAGAGCCGGCCACCTGAGGCAGGAGCAGGCGGCACGATCGACGCTGGTTTGGGTAGCTGGAGCAAGAAGACCAAAGGTTGAAGAAGCACTACGATCGTCGGATGAATATCGTACGGTCACTAGAGCTAGAATCGTTAATATTGACTAAGTTGACAAAGCCCTTCATCCGCGTCAACTTAGTAGGCCCACAAGTCAGCCTCCCACTATGGTGGGTCCCGGCTAGGAGGCAGAGTCTTCATTTTTTCGTCCGTAATATGGCCGCACTTCCTTGCGTGTAAAGATGTAGCTAGTGGGTCCGAGCTGTCAGCAAGGGGGACAATTTTTTCAAGAAATACAAAGGCCCCTCCGGTGGGTCCCTACTGTCAGGTGGAGGAATAATTATTTTACGTGTAATAAGGTTGCACTTCCTTACTGCGGCCATGGACCCAGTTGTTAGCCTCTCCACGTACAGTACTCTTCCGATGGAAGTCGTTCCTTGACCACATTGACCATGCCACGATGAGACCACCAAGGCGGTGGACGACGGCGAGGACTACGAAGGGGACGACACGGCAGTGGATGCCCACGCGGAGAGAAGTACGAGGGTTGACGGGTTTGGCTGCGGTGTGAGGCTGCTGTCACAACAGAATAACAGGGGTTGTGGGTGAGTAGAGGGATGGTCTGGCCAGAGGTTGGAGTACCGTGGGGCGGCCAGGTATGCGCGGTAGTAGAGCCAGCCACCGTTGGTAGGAGCAGGCGGCACGACTGGTGCTGGTTTGGGCGGCTGGAGCAAGAAGACCAGAGGTTGAAGAAGCACTACGGCCGTTGGATGGACATCGTACGGTCACTGGAGCTAGATCATTCATATTGACTAAGTTGAAAAAGTCCTCTGTCTGTGTCAACTTAGTAGCCCACAAGTCAGCCTCCCACTATGGTGGGTCCCAGCTAGCAGGGGGAGTATTCATTTTTTTGTGCGTAATAAGGAGGCATTTCCTTGCGTGCGAAGATACAGCTGGTGTGTCTGAGCTGTCAGCGAGGGAAACGTTTTTTTGCAAAATACAGAGGCCCTTCTGGTGCGTACCAGCTGTCAGGTAGAGGAAACATTATTTTGCGCATAATAAGGAGGCATTTCCTTGCGTGCGGCCATGGACCCAACTGTCAGCCTCTCCACGTACAATCCACTTCCGATGGATGTCGTTTGTTGACCACGTTGACCACGCCGCGACGAGAGCACCGGGGCAGTGGACGATGGCGAAACCTAGGAAGGGAATGACATGGGGCCAGGGAAGACTCCGCAGTTGTTTCCCACATGGAGGGGAGTACGAGGGTTTACTGGTTCGTCTTCATCGTCGGAGAATAACAACAGGTGTGGGTGAGTAGAGGGATGGCTAGGCCAGTGATGGGAGTATGGTGGGTCGGTGAGGCCTGCGCGGCAGCACAGCAGGCCGCGGGAGGAGGGAGCAAGTAGTCCCGCCGGTGCTTGTTTGAGCGGCTAGAGCAGGAATAGCAGAGATTGAAGAAGCACGATGGCCGTTGGATGGACATCCAACAGTCAGTGCTCTTGTGTGTTGACTAAGTTGACACGACGTTGCGTGTGCGTTAACCTTTGTTTTTAGGAAAGTGTATGCGTCAACCTATAGTAGGCGCACAAGTCAGCCTCAAATGCGTGGAAAATAGCATACAACCCATCTACCATTATTTCTAATAATTTACAGCCCATTTGCTAATTCTTAAGGATTTTTTTGGAGCTCATCTTCTTTTTGTCAGCATTACAGCTCATATTGTGGCCACGGTTAAAAATTATATGAAATTTTGCATATTTCGATGCGGTCAACTATTTTTAATCCTGAAATTTTGAATCACATTCAAACTAATTGGAAAAATAAATTTATATAAATATAAAATGCAAATAATTGTCCATGCATAAAAATCAACGGAATTTAAAATCTTGAAATGAAAAAAATGAAACTAATTCCTGGTTTGATGTGTTTTAAAAATGTACATCCCATTTCTCATTACTGATAGCCCATTTTCTGGGCAAGCCGAATGAAACTCTCCTCGTCTTGAAAGATTTGCAGCCCAACAGGGCTGGCAAAGCAAGGAGGCCTCGGTTGGATATTTCTTTAAAAAGTAGAACTGGGCTAGCCATTTTCAGCAAGAAAAAAACACAGCTGGGCTCATGATGTGGTAAACATAAATAAAACCTTGGCTAGACGGGCTACAGCCCCCGCAGAGCCCCATTGTTACCCTGATCCGTCTCTAAAACTAGTATAAATAACAACTGCTTGTTTCTAAAAAAAGTAAATAACAACTGCGCGACCTGCTGGGTCTCTGGTGTCAGCCGCTCGTTGTGCAATTCTCTCGTTTATTGACTACGTTGACAATGGCGTGGGCCCCGGATGTCCAACCATTAGGATGAACCATTTTTTTGGCTTGTAATAACGAGTCACTTGCTTGCGTACTGTCATGACCTTGGTGGGTCCCTACTGTCATCCTCTCCACGTATAGTCATCTCCTTGTTCCTATTGGTTGTTGACGATGTTGACAATGCAAGAGGGCGGCGCACCATGCACGGCGAGCTAACCAAGGCAGAGGATGATGGTGAGGCCTCAGACGGAATGAACAGGAGCCGTGGAAGATGTGTCGGTCTAGTCGCAGGCATAGGGGAGTACGAGGGTTGACTTGTTTGGGTGTGGGTGCGTGTTGGGTATTACATCGCCGGAGAATAACATGACGTGTGGGGGAATAGAGGGAGGGACTGGCCAACTTTGGAGGGTACGGTAGGGCAGCGGAGGCACAACCAGCCGTGGGAGGCGGGAGCAGGCGGAACCAACAGGGTGGTTTGGTTTGGGCGGCTGGAGGACGAAGATAAGAGATAGAAGATACATGACAGATGTTGGAGGTCAATCCAACGGTTGGTAGGCAGAATTGTTTGTTGACTAACTAGTAAGTTGACACCATCTTGGATAGGCTTTTCCTCGTGGGTCCCAAATGTCAGAATCCAAATCTGTCACGGTCATGCAGCCTTTCTTATGAAAATTTACAACCCATTTGGTGTGCTAGTTCAAAATAAGTTTGTGGGTGCTGGTGGGGGGTAATCAGTTGGGTTCTGTAATGCATAGTGAGCTCAAGCAGCCGGCGAGAGTGATTTTATTTCCTTTGGTTGGGATTTGTTACAATATTTCACTCTTAATTAAACGAATGGCAAGCCATTTGCCTTGTTTCAAAGAAAATATGGCAGTCACAGCCGAGTTGAAAAGGGAAACACCATCTGACTCCAGCTTACAAACTGTACAAAAGCATGACGGTTAATTGTTCATCAGGTTTAGACAAAACCCAGACTGAAAAGGGCAACAACATCTAACTCCAGCACTGCTTTCGGTAGTCACAGTCAAATGGATAGGTCAGGTCCATAGAATGAACATCCTGGGTCGTAAAATTTACTGGATTATGACCACAAGATGTTGTAAATAGAAGCGTGGCACGTTCAAAAGCTCTTTTTTCCACCGGAAACTCTTTTTTTGCTCTTCGACATACACATCCGTCAAAACCATGCTGTTGATGAACTTCAGCCTGATGGACAATAGTAACCTCGCATTCAGCAGGAAGAATGTGGCAAATCTAGTGTTTGCATGGTTGGCTACATATCGTTCCAACGTTATTGTCTTCAATCGAATGTCATGAGAAGTGAGAAAATCCCGGTGCTTACGAATCCATCGATTGGATATAACTTTCTTACCCCGTCCTGTTGCCTAAATAGACATGAAGATTGAAAACAGTTAAGGTCTAAAAAAGAGTGTCAAAAGAGGAACAACTGAACGGTTAACTCTAGTACACTATATGCGGGCTTACAATGTGCGTGAAGTTATCACCTTTATATACAACTTCCCCAGACATGGAAAGCATTGCAACAAGCCAATAATCTTGTTCAGATCAAAACTATTCATTTGGATATATAAGATCTTGACAGAATCCAACACCATTGATAGGCTATCCATGGAGAAACTCTTCATTGAGCATAGAACATAATATTAGTACAAAATGTGTACTCCAAGATGATATAAAACTTCTGCCTAGAAATTTAAAATGCAGCTTATGGTTACAAGTGTAGATAATATACAGTACCTGAATAATGGTGGAGCCAAACACCATCTTGAAATGAGCACAGAGATCATGTATTACACCCAAGGTCTCCAGTTTAGGCGCAGATACGACGGTTATTTGCGACGGTGAATAACTAGAATCAAGGATCAACCTTTGAAGTGAAGGGGCATCTTGGATGATGAGCTGCCTTCTGTCAAAAGAAATTCCAATTCTTACAAGGTTAGGCGACTTTATTTGGAGACAACTGATTGTAACTGTGAAAACAAGCACCAAGCACTCCCAAGCAGGGCAACTGGAGTGGACGATGCTGTGCAATGAGGCCTCCGATATATGAACCCGTACAAGTGAAAGTTTTTTGAGAAATGGGAGTCGAAGGTGGTACCAGATTGTCTGGTAGGTAGCACAATGCAAAGGTGGTGATGTGGAGAGAGGAGGAAAACCGCGAGATGGACATAGATGCTGAGGGCACAAGTACATGGCGTTCGGTATCTGGTAGGTGATCTCCTGGGGAATAGTAGAATTGAAGCAGCTATAGTTTTGTGAATTCAGGGGATTTCAGCCAGGCGTCCACCGTGCAGGGCATGGTATGCTTGCTCAGGTAGCATGAAGGGATGCAGAGGCTTTGAACGAATCCCTGGTGGGAGGAGATGATGGCTCTAGGGAGTTCAAAATCATTAAAGACAGATAGCTGACGACGGTCGAGATTAAGGGGCGCAGTGCGCCATAGAGGGCGCCATTGAATTGAGAGGACTTGGGTGCGGTAGCAATCCTTGGTGGGGAGAAGTGAGATGATCTCCCCAAGGATGGCGTCCGGGAGATCGCTGATGCGGTCCACCCGAGATTCTATGGGTTCCTGGGATCCGGTGGGGGTGGGCTCGCCTCTTCTCTCTGCGCTGCAGGGTGCAGGATCTACAACAGGCATCACTACTGGCGGGAGCCTCATCATCTTGGCGCTAGGATCATTCGTCTCCATTTTCCTCGAGGGCGTCGCGCCGAGCTCACAGATTTGAGCAGAGTAACGAATGATGAGCCTTGGTGTAGTGTGAGTGAAGAAGATGGGAAGCTGGGGTTTTTCTGTAGTAGTGAGGAAGAAGGGGAGCACGGGTTTTCTGTAGGAGTGAGGTGAGGAATTTGGGGGTACGAGTGGAGCGAGCTGACGTGAGGTGGGTGGGAGTGAGGAGGAAGAAGAGCACCCAGGTTTTTTGGGGGCGGTGTGCTAGGTAGCACCTCTCATCTATAATACCTAAATAGTTCATCCCCACTATCCTATTTCTCTAAACATGCAAGCTATCCACATCAGCAACCTGCCATGTCAGCAGTTCTTCGCCCAACCAACAGTGAGACATGCATCTACGGTAGCCTCTCGGTGCAACGGATAATTATCAAAATAAAATGCCTACCGGTAGACTCTGCATGCGAGCATGAAGCATCCATCGCTAGCCAAAAGAACATCCCCTTCCTCTTCTGCCTCCCATAACTGACGGGTCAATCAAGGTAGAGAACCACCAAAGGTTGCCCGTATAAAACTAGCAGATCATGGCCGTCTCTCTCCCTCGATTCAGCTAAGCCCATCGAACCCTTTCTCATATGTATAGTCCGGCGTGACATACGAGATCCCATCCCATCTCACTACCCTCCGGTAGGATCACCGACTTGGCTCCCCTCTGCGATTTTCCGGGATTCGCTCGGGGTATGTTCCCCCTCTCAGTGTGGTTCCTGAGTCCGTGGCTTGAAGGTCCTCCTGAGCTGCCGATCCATATTCATGGGTCTCCTTGCGTGATTCAAACAAGGTGGCGGCAGCCGCTACGATGGAGTAGGAGGTGCGGCCTAGGCTGGGGCCAGTGCGGCAGCGGTGCTCAGGGAAGAACCTGCGGTTGCTGTCTTTGATAGATGCTGGCGATGACAAGGCTGCAAGCCATGACCTGGACGAGGTCAAGTCTGTCACAAATCCACCTCCAATTTCCTCGGTGAGGTTGGCTTCGGCCCCATCGACATGGTATCCATTGACGGCGGCCTCTGCCCCGGCCTCGCCAGCAACGGTCACCATCAAGTAGCTTGGATTCAACAACAACGACTTTATTATTTACTAGGGTGGATGGGCTGTTTTGTCTTGGGCCCAGAGAAACAATTGCTACTAGTATAGTGGAGACATTCTACAGCTACCCAGAAAACAATTACTACTAGTACAGTGGATACACTACCACTTCTGGCTCCTCCGAGGTCATCGAAATGTCTCCCTCTACTGAATGCCGTTTTACTTTTGTTAACCGACATGCAGGCCGTGTAGCGCGGGGGCCCAAACGCCATCCACCAAATTAGAAGGTAGTATGCAGGCGGAGAGTCACCCTGGTCGTAGTGCGACAGTAATGAGCCGTCGTACCACAAAACCCCACCTCCCCGCAGTCTAAGTTTGATAGATAAAGCAACCATCATTTCACTCTTTGCTGAATCCTCTTCTCCCTCACCGTCTTCAAGAAAGCCAACACTCGCATCTGCCACTATTCTTCTCTTCCAACAAAGGGAAGGTAAGCGTATCCATGATGTTGGTATATTTTCGTTCAAAAAAAGAACTTCTGCAAAGCAGTAACCGATCCTCACTCTCTTTTTTGTTTCATTGTCATTGCGATTGTGTTTTCCTTTCTATGGTCTCCCAGTATTCATCAGTTTCATGATGGACCAAGGAGAACCCGGCAAAGATCTACCGATGTTGGACCAGACAATACAACGAGCTCCAAGAAGATGGAGGCAGCCACCCAGCCAACCCCAGATACGCTCATGACCACTACTAAGATGGTCAACGCCCCGTTTGAGGTTACAACCCCCGTGGCCCTGCAGGAGCAGTTTCCCCCCTTTGAGGATGTGCCCCCCCACCCCCCCGCTGAGCTGCCCAAGGTGATTTTCTTCTTTGCCGATCTCAATTGTGGTTTTTCATCTAAGTATGTGGTGATAAATAATGCCAAATTTTATTAGCTTCGATGTCGTGCTACCTTCCCTGTCATTCATACTTTTGACTCTACATAGTCACTACTGTAGGATGCTGCTACCGCAACACTACGATCAGAGACCCTTCGGCGAAACTGTGTGCGATGCAATAATCACAAATGGTAGTGTAAAAACCCCGTCAAAAAAGGTGCAAAATGTTTGCGATGACGGATGCATCAAACACGGTTCAGATTTTGGTTGCGTGTGCGATTCAGGACATACGGTTCAGTTCAATTAACTGTTTGCGATGAGGAGGAACAAAAGAAACGGGCTGCCAGATGAAGGCGTATGCAATGTTGAGCATACGGTCCACTCGGATGAACTGTTTGTGATGAGGCAGAACAACAGAAACGGGCAGCCAGATGAAGGTGTGTGCGATATATGGCATACAATTCACTCGAATGAACTGTTTGCGTTGAGCCAAGAGAACGGAAACGGTTCAACTTAACAAGATGTGTGTGATACGCGACAAACAAGTTTGTAATCAGAAATGTGTGGGAAGACCGATAACAACACAGACGATTCCTGTTAACAAGCCGTGTGGGTTGTGAGCAAACGATTGCTGTGATTGATGAAATCATCACCGACGGGTTCCATTGTTTAGTCCGCGTGCAATGTGATTTGCTCTTTCTATAGAGCATCAACATATATACTTAAAAAGACAGCATTGCATAACCAAATTAAGCATACAATTACAAAAGTGACTACACACATAACATTTTCACACACCAAAGTAAGCAATTACATGCATACTAAACTAGGAGAAACGAGGATCTAATCATCTACTTCTTGTTGCGACGACGCTTGCCATTGCTCTTCTTCCGGCTGGATCGCTGGCTGTTTTGGGGAAGGAGGCACTTCCTCGTGTCAACGATCTGCTTGTACATGTCATACCACTCGTATGCCTCCTTGGCCGCATACATGATGTGAGCTTTGTCGAGTTTCTCCATCCAGGCCAAGTGCCAGGCACGCTTGTCCTTGTTGCAGGAATCCTTCATGTCTCTCTCCTCCACATAGGCAAAATTGCCATGTAAGTAGGCTATAAGCCCACTATTGTAGTACTTGCTCTTAGCGACATGGCGGACCAACCGTGTGGGGTGTGAAGTGGCTTCGCTCGTGTGGGGGATGGAGGCCATCCCGGGTGGGTAGCTAGGTCTGAGAGGACAGCCTTGTCATTAGTGTGTGACCTCTCGGTGGCAACTGTTTGCTCCCCACTAGCCTCTTCGTGTACCGTGGCAACCGTCCACCACCTCTTCGCCTTTCCCTCTCGATTTGGAACAGCTATCACACGATCTTCCTCCCTCCATTTGTCTTCACCCTTCCTTCTGCCATTGTTCGATCGTCTTCTCCATGGAGGGAACAGGCCGGAAATGACCCCGTTATTCTTGCCCCGATCTGAAAGATGATATGGTGGAGGAACTCATTGATCTATGTGACGTCATCACCTCGGCTAGCATGGAAGGTTTGTTCAATTCCATTCTCGACTCAACAAATAACATCATTGCAAATAACCCAAAGGTTCAGGAGCGATTTGATCTCCCCTATCTTCTTCGCCATGACGTTGGTCACCGGCGTGGGGACGACGGAAGCCTCGCCTTGTGCAAGTTGATGTCGCTTGATAATGATATGTGTGATGTTAAGATGCCATCACTTGAGGGTAAGGATTGGGCAGGCGCAAATGGAGATTGGGTTGTTTATATTGGGTATAACTGTGAGTGGGAACTTGTGAATGTGTACACTCGTCACCGAGTTCCACTTCCAAAAATCACAGACTGCCCTGAGGTTGAGCACACAGATGATCTACTGATACGTCTCCAACGTATCTACTTTTCCCAATGCTTTTCCTCTTGTTTTGGACTCTAATTTGCATGATTTGAATCAAACTATCCCCGGACTGGCACTGTTTTCAGCAGAATTACCATGGTGTTGTTTTTGTGCAGAAATAAAAGTTCTCGTAATGGAACGAAACTTTGCGAGGATTTTTTTATATCAAATAAGAGAATTTTTGGAGCCAGGAGGTACCCGAGGGGGCACCTGGGTGGGTACAACCCATCAGGGCGCGCCTGCTCCCCAAGCACACCCTAGTAGGTGCTGCCCACCTGGTGGCCCCACTGACCCTCAAACTGACACTATAAAATCCCATATTTCCAGAAAAAAATCAGGGAGAAAGAATTATCGCTTTCACGAGACGGAGCCGCCGCCATCTCCTGTTCTTCATCGAGAGGCCAGATCTGGAGTCCGTTTGGGGCTCCAGAGAGGGGGATCTTTGATCTTCGTCATCACCAACACATCTCCATCGCCAATTCCATGATGCTCCCTGATGTCGCTTGAAGCTACGTCGGTATTTCCCCAAAGAGGAAGGGATGATGTAGCACATCGGTGGTAGGTTTTCCCTCAGATATGAAACCAAGGTTATCGAACCAGTAGGAGAACCGAGCAACACGACATAAACAACCCCTGCACACAAGGAACAACACCTCACAACCCGACGTGTTAAAGGGGTTGTCAATCCCTTTCGGGGTACGGCGCCTCAAGATAGGCAAAGGATGTGAGGTAAATTTGTAGATGGGATAAATAGATCGTGGAACAAATAAATTGTAGCAAGGTATTTTTGTATTTTTTTGGTTTAATAGATCTAAAAATAAATGCAAGGAAAAAGTAGATCGCAAGGCAAATATATGAGAAAGAAGACCTGGGGGCCGTAGGTTTCACTAGTGGCTTGATACGTCTCCAACGTATCTATAATTTTTGATTGTTCCGTGCTATTATATTACCTGTTTTGGATGTTTATGGGCTTTACTTTACACTTTTATATCATTTTTGGGACTAACCTACTAACCGGAGGCCCAGCCCGTATTGCTGTTTTTTTGCCTATTTCAGTGTTTCGAAGAAAAGGAATATCAAACGGAGTCCAAACGGAATGAAACCTTCGGGAGCGTGATTTTTGGAACGAGCGTGATCCAGAGGACTTGGAGTGCAAGTCAAGAAGCAATCGAGGAAGCCACGAGGGTGGAGCCCCCCCCTATAGGGTGCGCCCCTGTCTCGTGGGCCCGTCGGGCGTCCACCGGCGTACTTCTTCCTCCTATGTATACCCATATACCCCGAAACCATTGAGAGATCCACCAAAGAAATATTTCCGCCACCATAACCTTTTGTATCCGCGAGATCCCATCTTGGAGCCGTCGTCGGTGTTCTGCCAGAGGGGGAATCCACCATGGAGGGCTTCTACATCAACACCCTAGCCCTTCCGATGAGTTGACAGTAGTTTACCTCAGACCTTCGGGTCCATAGTTATTAGCTAGATGGCTTATTCTCTCTTTTTGGATCTCAATACCATGTTCTCCCCCTCTCTTGTGGAGATCTATTCGATGTAACTCTTTTTGCGGTGTGTTTTTCGAGATCCAATGAATTGTCGGTTTATGATCAAGTTTATCTATGAGAAATATTTGAATCTCCTCTGAATTCTCTTATGTATGATTGAGTTATCTTTACAAGTCTCTTCGAATTATCGGTTTGGTTTGGCCTACTAGATTGATCTTTCTTGCCATGGGAGAAGTGCTTAGCTTTGGGTTCAATCTTGCGGTGTCCTTTCCCAGTGACAGCAGGGCAGCAAGGCACGTATTGTATTGTTGCCATCGAGGATAAAAAGATGGGGTTTATATCATATTGCTTGAGTTTATCTCTCTACATCATGTCATCTTTCTTAAAGCGTCACTCTGTTCTTATGAACTTAATACTCTAGATGCCTGTTGGATAGCGGTCGATGTGTGGAGTAATAGTAGTAGATGCAGGCAGGAGTCGGTCTACTTGTCATGGACGTGATGCCTATATACATGATCATACCTACATAAGCTCATAATTATTTGCTTTTCTATCAGTTGCTCGACAGTAATTTGTTCACCCATCGTAATACTTATGCTATCTTGAGAGAAGCCTCTAGTGAAACCTATGGCCCCCGGGTCTATCTTTTATCATATACGTTTTCAATCTACTTTTATTTGCATCTTTACTTTTCCAATCTATATCATAAAATACCAAAAATATATTTATCTTATCATATTATCTCTATCAGATCTCACTTTCGCAAGTGGCCGTGAAGGGATTGACAATCCCTTTATCGCATTGGTTGCGAGTTCTTTGTTTGTTTGTGTAGGTTCCTGGGACTTGTGAGGAGCCTCCTACTGGATTGATACCTTGGTTCTCAAAAACTGAGGTTACGCTACTGTGCTGCATCACCCTTTCCTCTTCAAGGAAAACCAACGCAAGCTCAAGACGTAGCAAGAAGGATTTCTGGCGCCGTTGCCGGGGAGGTCTTCGCTCAAGTCAAGACATACCAAGTACCCATCACAAACTCATCTCCCTCGCATTTACATTATTTGCCATTTGCCTCTCGTTTTCCTCTCCCCCACTTCATCCTTGCCGTTTTATTCGCCCTCTCTTTCCCAATCTCCTCTCTTTTCCGCTTGCCTTTTTCTTCCCCTCTCTTTCGCTTGCCTTTTTTTGTTTGCTTGTGTGTTGGATTACTTGTCGCCATGGCGCAAGATGATACCAAATTGTGTGATTTCTCCAATACCAATAATAATGATTTCCTTAGTACTCCGATTTCTCCTCTTAATGATGTTGAGTTGTGAAATCAATGCTGCTTTGCTGAATCTTGTTATGAAAGATCAATTCTCCGGCCTTCCTAGTGAAGATGCCGCTACCCATCTAAACAACTTTGTTGATTTGTGTGAGATGCAAAAGAAAAAAGATACGGATAATGATATTGTTAAATTGAAGTTATTTCCATTTTCACTTAGAGATCATGCTAAAGTTTGGTTTTCGTCTTTGCCTAAAAATAGTATTGACTCTTGGAACAAGTGCAAAGATGCTTTTATCTCTACGTATTTTCCTCCCGCTAAGATCATCTCGCTTAGGAACAATATTATGAATTTTAAACAACTTGATCATGAGCATGTTACCCAATCTTGGGAAAGAATGAAATTGATGATTCGCAATTGCCCTACTCATGGTTTGAATTTATGGATGATCATACAAAATTTTTATGTCGGTTTGAATTTTTCTTCTAGAAATCTTTTAGATTCGGCCATCGGAGGCACGTTCATGGAAATCACCCTAGGAGAAGCTACAAAACTCCTTGATAATATCATGGCTAATGATACGTCCATTTTGCATCATGCGTTTATATCAATATTTATTGCATTATGGGCTGTTATTACACATTATATCTCAATACTTATGGCTATTCTCTCTTATTTTACAAGGTTTACCATGAAGAGGGGGAATGCCGGCAGCTGGAATTCTGTCTGGAAAAGGAGCAAACGTTGGAAACCTATTCTGCACAACTCCAAAAGACCTGAGACTCCACGAAACAACTTTTTGGATTTATTAAGGAATTATGAGCAAAAGAAATAGGCTTGGGGGCCCACACCCTGTCCAGGAGACAGGGGGCGCGCCCCCTATCTCCTGGGCCCCCTGGTGGGCCTCCGGCGTCCATCTTCTGCTATATGAAGGGTTTTGTCCTGAAAAAATTCGTGGGCAAGCTTACGGGGCGAAACTCCACCGCCACGAGGCGGAACCTTGGCGGAATCAATCTAGGGCTCCGGCGGAGCTGTTCTGCCGGGGACACTTCCCTCCGGGAGGGGGAAATCATCACCAACGTCATCACCAATGATCCTCTCATCAGGAGGGGGTCAATCTCCATCAACATCTTCACCAGCACCATCTCATCTCAAACCCTAGTTCATCTCTTGTATCCAACCTTGTATCCAAAACCACAAATTGGTACCTATGGGTTGCTAGTAGTGTTGATTACTCCTTGTAGTTGATATTTATTGGTTTACTTGGTGGAAGATTATATGTTCAGATCCTTAATGCATATTATTACACCTCTTATTATGAGCATGATTATGCATTGTGAGTAGTTACTTTAGTTCCTGAGGACATGGGTGAAGTCTTGCTATTAGTAGTCATGTGAATTTGGTATTCGTTCGATATTTTGATGAGATGTATGTTGTCTTTCCTCCAGTGGTGTTATGTGAACATCGACTACATGACACTTCACCATTATTTGGGCCTAGAGGAAGGCATAGGGAAGTAATAAGTAGATGATGGGTTGCTAGAGTGACAGTAGCTTAAACCCTAGTTTATGCGTTGCTTCGTTAGGGGTTCATTTGGGCCCATATGTTTAATGTTGTGGTTAGGTTTACCTTAATACTCCTTTTTGTAGTTGTGGACGCTTGCAATAGGGGTTAATCATAAGTGGGATGCTTGTCCAAGTTAGGGCAGTACCGAAGTGTCGGTCCACCCACATATCAAATTATCAAAGTACCGAACGTGAATCATATGAGCGTGATGAAAACTAGCTTGACGATAATTCCCAATGTGTCCTCGGGAGCTCCTTTATTATTATTAGAATTTGTCCAGGCTTATCCTTTGCTACATAAAGGATTGGGCCACCTTGCTGCACCTTATTTACTTTATTTACTTTTTCTCATTACTATTTATCTTATCACAAAACTATCTATCACCTACTATTTTAGTGCTTGCAGCGAAAACCTTACTGAAAACCGCTTATCATTTCCTTATGCTCCTCGTTGGGTTCGACACTCTTACTTATTGAAAGGACTACGATAGATCCCCTACACTTGTGGGTCATCAAGACTCTTTTCTGGCACCGTTGCCGGGGAGCGTAGCGCTCTTGGTGAGTGGAACTTGGTAAGGAAACATTTATATTGTGTGCTGAAATTTTCTGTTACTTGTCACTATGGAAACTAATCCTTTGAGTGGCTTGTTTGGGGTATCTTCACCCCAACCAGAAGAGCAATGAGATTCTCCTCAACCTACTGAACTTTATGAAAATATTCACTCTGAGATTCCTTCGGGTATGATAGAAAAACTGCTAGCTAATCCTTTTGCAGGAGATGGAACATTGCATCCCGACTTACACCTTATCTTTGTGGATGAAGTTTGTGGATTATTCAAGCTTGCAGGTATTCCCAATGATGTTGTCAAAAGTAAGGTCTTTCCTTTATCTTTGAAGGGAGATGCAATGACATGGTATAGGCTATGTGATGATACGAGATCTTGGAATTATAAGCGATTGAAATTGGAATTTCACCAGAAGTTCTATCCTATGCATCTTGTTCATCGTGATCGTAATTACAAATATAATTTCTGGCCTCGCGAAGGAGAAAGCATCGCTCAAGCTTGGGGGAGGCTTAAGTCAATGTTATATTCATGCCCCAATCATGAGCTCTCTCGGGAAATGATTATTCAGAATTTTTATGCTCGGCTTTCTCTTGATAATCGCAACTTGCTCGATACTTCATGTGCTGGTTCCTATATGCTGAAGACTATTGATTTCAAATGGAACTTATTGGAAAGAATTAAATGCAACTCTGAAGATTGGGGTTCCGACGATGGTAAGGAGTTAGGTATGCCACCTAAGTTTGATTGTGTTAAATCTTTTATGGATACCGATGCTTTCCGTGGATTTAGCTCTAAGTATGGACTTGACTCTGAGATAGTATTTACTTTTTGTGAAACTTTTGCTGCTCACGTTGATCTCCCTAAAGAGAAGTGGTTTAAATATAATCCTCCTGTTGAAGTGAAAGTAGTTGCACCTATTACAGTCTAAGAAAAGACTATTACATATAGTGATCCTATTATTCCTACTGCTTATGTCGAAAAACCTCCTTTTCCTGTTAGGATAAAAGATCATGTTAAAGCTTCGACTGTTGTTCGTAAGAGTAATACTAGGACTTATACACCTCCTGAGCAAATTAATGTTGAACCTAGTATTGCTATGATTAAAGATCTCTTGGATGAAGACTTGGATGGGCATGTTATTTCTTTCATGGGTGAAACTGCTAATATTGCTAGACCCGATACTAAGACACGTAGACCTGTTGTAGGCACGCCTGTTATTTCTATTAAAATTGGAGATCATTGTTATCATGGCTTATGTGATATGGGTGCTAGTGCTAATGCGATACCTTATGATCTTTATAAAGAAATTATGCACGATATTGCACCTGTTGAATTAGAAGATATTGATGTTACAATTAAGCTTGCTAATAGGGACACCATTAAACCTATTGGGATTGTTAGAGATGTTGAAGTCTTGTGTGGGAAGATTAAATATCCTGCTGATTTTCTTGTTCTCGGTTCCCCACAAGATGATTTTTGTCCCATTACTTTTGGTAGACCCTTCTTGAACACTGCTAGTGCTAAGATTGATTGTGAAAAGAATATTGTCACTGTTGGCTTAGATGGTATGTCTCATGAGTTTAATTTCGCTAAGTTTAGTAGACAACATCGTGAAAAGGAACCATCTAGTAAGGATGAGATTATTGGTCTTGCTTCCATTGCTGTTCCTCCAAGTGATCCGTTAGAACAATATTTGCTAGACCATGAAAACGATATGTTTATGAAGGAAAGGGAAGAAATAGATGAAGTGTTCCTTAAACAAGAACCTATGCTAAAACATAATCTTCTTGTTGAAATTCTTGGGGATCCCCCTCCACCCAAGGGTGATCCCGTGTTTGAACTCAAACCATTACCTGATAATCTTAAGTATGCTTATCTTGATGAAAAAGAAATATATCCTCTTATTGTTAGTGCTAACCTTTCAGAGAAAGAAGAAGAAAGATTATTGAAAACTCTGAAGAAGCACCGAGCTGCTATTGGATATACCCTGGATGATCTCAAGGGCATTAGTCCCACATTATGTCAACACAAAATTTCAGTGGAGAAAGATGCCAAACCTGTTAGAGATCCTCAAAGACGATTAAATCCCAAAATGAAGGAAGTCGTGAGAAAGGAGATACTAAAACTCCTTGAGGCAGGTATTATTTATCCCGTTGCTGATAGTGAATGGGTAAGCCCTGTCCATTGTGTCCCTAAAAAGGGAGGTATTACCGTTGTCCCTAATGATAAAGATGAATTGATCCCGCAAAGAATTATTACAGGCTATAGGATGGTAATTGATTTCCGCAAGTTAAATAAAGCTACTAAGAAAGATCATTACCCTTTACCTTTTATTGATCAAATGCTAGAAAGGTTATCCAAACACACACATTTTTGCTTTCTAGATGGTTATTCTGGCTTCTCTCAGATACCTGTATCAGCAGGGGATCAATCTAAAACTACTTTTACTTGCCCTTTTGGTACTTTTGCTTATAGACGTATGCCTTTTGGTTTATGTAATGCACCTGCTACTTTTCAAAGATGCATGATGGCTATATTTTCTTATTTTTGTGAAAAGATTTGTGAGGTATTCATGGATGACTTCTCTGTCTATGGATCCTCTTTTGATGATTGTTTGAGCAACCTTGATCAAGTTTTGCAGAGATGCGAAGACACCAGTCTCGTCCTGAATTGGGAAAAGTGTCACTTTATGGTTAATGAAGGCATTGTCTTGGGGCACAAGATCTTCGAGAGAGGTATTGAAGTTAATAAAGCCAAAGTTGATGCTATTGAAAAGATGCCATGTCCCAAGGACATAAAAGGTATAAGAAGTTTCCTTGGTCATGCCAGTTTTTATAGGAGGTTCATTAAGGACTTTTCTAAAATCTCTAGGCCTCTGACTAACTTATTGCAAAAAGATATTCCTTTTGTCTTTGATGATGATTGTGTAGAAGCATTTGAAACAATTAAGAAAGCTTTGATCACAGCACCTATTGTTCAGCCACCTGATTGGAATTTGCCTTTTGAAATTATGTGTGATGCTAGTGATTATGTTGTAGGTGCTGTTCTAGGGCAAAGAGTCGATAAGAAATTAAATGTTATCCATTATGCTACTAAGACTCTTGATACTGCCCAGAGAAATTATGCTACCACTAAAAAATAATTCTTAGCAGTTGTGTTTGCATGTGATAAGTTTAGACCTTATATTGTTGATTCCAAAGTTGCTATTCACACTAATCATGTTGCTATTAAATATCTTATGGAAAATAAAGATGCTAAACCTAGACTCATTAGATGGGTTCTCTTGCTCCAAGAATTTGACTTGCATATTATTGATAGAAAGGGAGCTGAGAACCCCATTGCAGACAACTTGTCTAGGTTAGAGAATGTTCTTGATGACCCACTGCCTATTAATGATAGTTTTCCTGATGAACAATTAGCGGTTGTCAATGCTTCTCGTACTGCTCCTTGGTATGCTGACTATGCTAATTACATTGTTGCTAAATATATATACTGCCTAGTTTCACTTACCAGCAAAAGAAAAGGTTCTTTTATGATTTAAGACATTACTTCTGGGATGATCCAAACCTTTATAAAGAAGGAGTAGATGGTATTATTAGACGTTGTGTACCTGAGCATGAACAGGAACAAATCCTACGCAAATGTCACTCTGAATCCTCGGAGGACACCACGCTGGAGATAGAACTACACACAAGGTACTACAGTCTGGTTTTTATTGGCCTACTCTTTTCAAAGATGCTCGTAAGTTTGTTGTATCTTGTGATGAATGCCAAAGAATAGGTAACATCAGTAGACGTCAATAAATGCCTATGAATTATTCTCTTGTTATTGAACCGTTTGATGTTTGGGGCTTTGATTATATGGGACCTTTTCCTGCCTCTGATGGTTATACACATATTTAAGTTGCTGTTGATTATGTTACTAAGTGGGTAGAAGCTATTCCAACTAGTAGTGCTGATCATAACACTTCTATTAAAATGCTTAAAGAAGTTATTTTTCCGAGGTTTGGAGTCCCTAGATATCTTATGACTGATGGTGGTTCACACTTTATTCATGGTGCTTTCCGTAAGATGCTTGCTAAGTATGATGTCAATCATAGAATTGCATCTCCTTGTCACCCGCAGTCTAGTGGTCAAGTAGAGTTGAGCAATAGAGAGCTCAAATTAATTTTGCAAAAGACTGTGAATAGATCTAGAAAGAATTGGTCCAAAAAACTTGATGATGCATTATGGGCCTATAGAACTGCATACAAAAATCCTATGGGTATGTCTCCATATAAGATGGTTTATGGAAAAGTATGTCATTTACCTCTTGAACTTGAATATAAAGCATATTGGGCTATTAAAGAGCTCAATTATGGCTTCAAACTTGCCGGTGAGAAAAGGTTATTTGATATTAGCTCACTTGATGAATGGAGAACCCAAGCATATGAGAATGCCAAGCTCTTCAAAGAAAAAGTCAAATGCTGGCATGATAAGAGGATACAAAAGCATGAGTTTAACATAGGAGATTATGTGTTATTATTCAACTCTTGTTTAAGATTTTTTTGCAGGAAAACTTCTCTCAAAATGGCAAGGTTCTTACGTTATCGAGGAGGTCTATAGTTCAGGTGCTATAAAAATTAACAACTTCGAAGGCACAAATCCGAGGGTGGTTAATGGTCAAAGAATCAAGCATTATATTTCAAGTAATCCTATCAATGTTGAAACTAATATTATTGAAACCATAACCCCAGAGGAGTACATAAGAGACACTTTCCAGAACGTTCCACACTCCAAAAAGACGTAGGTACGTGGTACGGTAAGTATACCGACTCCACAACAACTCTAATGGCAATTTTTATCAGTTTTGGATTATTTAAGAATTTTAGGAAGAAAGAAGTAGTCTGAAAGGGACACGAGGCTCCCACGAGAGAGGAGGGTGCGCCCCCCTGTCTCGTGGGCACCTCGTGTGCCTCCTGGACTCTGTTTTCTTGTATGTTACGTACTTTGTTCGGTAAAAATTCATTATATATACTCCCAAAGGTTTTGACCACCGTATCATGCAAATATCCTCTGTTTTCATTTCGAGCTATTCCTGTTGTAGAATAAAGCAAGATGTCTTCTCAGGAATCAGTTGGGGAGAGCCGGGTGTCTCACCCAATGCCAGGTCCAGGAGCAAACGACAATGTCTATCACTTTGGACCATCAACGGAGGATGAGATGGAGGCTGATTTGAAAAGGATAGATGCCATGGAGGAAGATCAAGAAGTTACCTCTCGTCTCCAAGTAGATTTCACTATGGGGGAACTACCTAGCCTGGCTGTCCCTGCCTCGGTCATCCCTTCCAACTCTAGATTTCTTTCTTATGAAAATATGAAAAAGAGTTTCATGTGTTCTCCAGAAGCTATGCAGCATCCTTGGGTAAAAGGAGCCTTGGCCGTTACGGGCAAGCTCCGTAAAGAAATTTTGGACCTCAAACGACAAATCAATAAGCTCGAGGAGGAGAACCGTATCCTGAAGGGCATCATTGCCAAGAAGATCACAACACCAACCGTGAAGAAGGAGAAATAATCACATGAGTATGGGCACTCCCCTTGGCAACTCCCAAGCTTGAAGGAGGTGCCCCGATATCGTATCACCATCACACTCCTATCTTTACCGCTTTATTTAGTTTGAGCCTTTTAGTAGTATCTTTATCTATTAGTTTGAAGTTTTGATATCAAGTAGTTTTGAGTTTTGCTTTGTGATCTCTTTTTGTAAGCGAGTCCGTGTGCTATCTTTAATAAAGATTAGTGTTGAGTCAAGGGCTTTGATATGTTGCTATGATCTTGAGAAAGTAGAAAGAACAAAAGAGTTCATATTGATCTTATGGATAGTGATAACTTCACACATAGAAAGTATGAGGCATAAAAATTGTTGAGAGTTGATGAATGTAGCCTTGGTCATCGTTGCAATTAATAGGAAGTGATAAGGAAAGAGGGGTTCACATATAAATATATTATCTTGGACATCTTTTATGATTGTGAAGCACTCATTAAGTATGACATGTTAAAAGAGTTGACGTTGGACAAGGAAGACAACGTAATGGTTTATGTTTTCTGACATCTCAGTTAAAGTATATTGTCAGTGACCTTCTAAACATGTTGAGCTTGCCTTTCCCTCTCATGCTAGCCAAAACTCCTTGCACCAAGTAGAGATACTACTTGTGCTTCCAAATATCCTTAAACCCAGTTTTGCCATGAGAGTCCACCATACCTACCTATGGATTGAGTAAGATCCTTCAAGTAAGTTGTCATCGGTGCAAGCAATAAAAATTGCTCTCTAAATATGCATGACTTATTAGTGCAGAGAAAATAAGCTTTGTACGAACTTGTTGTGGAAGTAATAAAAGCGACGGAGTGCATAATAAAGGTCCACATACAAGGGGCAATACAAAGTGACGTTCTTTTGCATTAAGATTTTGTGTATCCAACCCTAAAAGCGCATGACAACCTCTGCTTCCCTCTGCGAAGGGCCTATCTTTTACTTTATGATTTACTTTATACTTGAGTCAACGTGATCCTCACCTTTCCCTTTTTCATTTTATCCTTTGGCAAGCTCTTCGTGTTTGAAAGATCATGATATATATATCCGATTGGATGTAAGTTAGCATAGGCTATTATTGTTGACATCACCTAAAGGTGAATACGTTGGGAGGCAACACAATAAGCCCCTATGTTTCTCAGTGTCCGGCTTAAACTCTATAACCACAAGTATTGCGTGAGTGTTAACAATTATGGGAGACTACGAGATAGTTGAGTATGTGAGCTTGCTGAGCAGCTCTATTAGTGACTCTTTCTGATGTTACAATAAATTGCAATTGTTTCCATGACTAAGATTATAGTTTGTTGGATCCCAATGAACTTTTTGAACCATACTTGACATTGTGAATTGCTTATTACTTGAACATAGGAATCATATGACAAAATCCATATATGCTGCTGTTATTAGAATGATCATGATGCCCTCATGTCCGTATTTTATTTTTATCGACACCTCTATCTCTAAACATGTGGACATATTTTTCGATTTCGGTTTCCGCTTGAGGACAAGCAAGGTCTAAGCTTGGGGGAGTTGATATGTCCATTTTGCATCATGCTTTTATATCAATATTTATTGCATTATGGGCTGTTATTACACATTATATCTCAATACTTATGGCTATTCTCTCTTATTTTACAAGGTTTACCATGAAGAGGGGGAATGCCGACAGCAGGAATTCTGGCTGGAAAAGGAGCAAACATTGGAAACCTATTCTCCACAACTCCAAAAGACCTGAGACTCCACGAAACAACTTTTTGGATTTATTGAGGAATTATGAGCAAAAGAAATAGGCTAGGGGGCCCACACCCTGTCCAGGAGATAGGGGGCGCCCTAGGGGGCGTAGGGCGCCCCTATCTCCTAGGGCCCCTGGTGGGCCTCCGGCGTCCATCTTCTGCTATATGAAGGGTTTTTTCCTGGAAAAATTCGTGGGCAAGCTTACGGGATGAAACTCTGCCGCCACGAGGCGGAACCTTGGCGGAATCAATCTAGGGCTTTGGCGGAGCTGTTCTGCCGGGGACACTTCCCTCCGGGAGGGGGAAATCGTCATCACCAATGATCCTCTTATCGGGAGGGGGTCAATCTCCATCAACATCTTCACCAGCACCATCTCATCTCAAACCCTAGTTCATCTCTTGTATCCAATCTTGTATCCAAAACCACAAATTGGTACCTGTGGGTTGCTAGTAGTGTTGATTACTCCTTGTAGTTGATACTTATTGGTTTACTTGGTGGAAGATTATATGTTCAGATCCTTAATGCATATTATTACACCTTTGATTATGAACATGATTATGCTTTGTGAGTAGTTACTTTAGTTCCTGAGGACATGGGTGAAGTCTTGCTATTAGTAGTCATGTGAATTTGGTATTCTATCGATATTTTGATGAGATGTATGTTGTCTTTCCTCTAGTGGTGTTATGTGAACGTGGACTACATGACACTTCACCATTATTTGGGCCTAGAGGAAGGCATAGGGAAGTAATAAGTAGATGATGGGTTGCTAGAGTGACAGAAGCTTAAACCCTAGTTTATGCGTTGCTTCGTTAGGGGTTCATTTGGGCCCATATGTTTAATGTTGTGGTTAGGTTTACCTTAATACTCCTTTTAGTAGTTGCAGACGCTTGCAATAGGGGTTAATCATAAGTGGAATGCTTGTCCAAGTTAGGGCAATACCCAAGTGTCGGTCCACCCACATATCAAATTATCAAAGTACCGAACGCGAATCATATGAGCGTGATGAAAACTAGCTTGACGATAATTCCCAATGTGTCCTCGGGAGCTCCTTTATTATTATTAGAATTTTTCCAGGCTTATCCTTTGCTACATAAAGGATTGGGCCACCTTGCTGCACCGTATTTACTTTATTTACTTTTGCTCGTTACTATTTATCTTATCACAAAACTATCTATCACCTACTATTTCAGTGCTTGCAGAGAAAACCTTACTGAAAACCGCTTATCATTTCCTTATGCTCCTTGTTGGGTTCGACACTCTTACTTATCGAAAGGACTACGATAGATCCCCTACACTTGTGGGTCATCAGCTAATTATTCTCAATGGCACACCGAATGATCTACTAGTAAAAAAGTGCATGCTATAGAAGAAATTAATGTTTTGAGTGGAAAGATGGATGAACTTATGAGATTGTTTGCTACTAAGAGTGCTTCTATTGATCCCAATGATATGCCTTTATCTACCTTGATTGAGAATAATAATGAATCTATGGATGTAAACTTTGTTGGTAGGAATAATTTTGGTAACAATGCTTATAGAGGAAACTTTAAGTCTGGACCGTTCCCTAGTAATTCCTCTAATAATTATGGCAATTCATACAATAATTCTTATGGTAATTTTAATAAGATGCCCTCTGATTTTGAAAATAGTGTGAAAGAATTTATGTTCTCTCAAAAGTATTTTTAATGCTTTGCTTGAAGAAAAATTGCTTAAAGTTGATGATTTGGCTAGGAATGTTGATAGACTTTCGCTTGATGTTGATTCTTTGAAACGTAGATCTACTCCTCCTAAGAATGATATCAATGAGTCTCTCAAGGCTATGAGAAGTTCCATTGACGAGTGCAAAGAAAGAACCGCTAGATTGTGTGCTAAGAAAGATTGCTTTGTTAAAGCGTGTTTTTCTAGTTTCCATGAAAATAACGATGAAGATCTTAAAGTTATTGATGTATCCCCTATGAGATCCTTGTTTTGCAATATGAATCTTGATGATAATGGGACTGGAAGTGAATCAACTTTGGTTAAAAAGTGTTCTGATAATTTGGAGTTTTTAGATCTTGATGCTAAATTTGGTAAAAGTGCAATTGGAGAGGTCAAGACTTTAAATAGCATTGAACCCACTATCTCGGATTTCAAGGAATTTGATTATGATAATTGTTCTTTAGAGAGTTGTATTTCCTTGTTGCAATCCGTTGTTAATTCTCCTCATGCTTATAGTCAAAACAAAGCCTTTACTAAACATATTGTTGATGCCTTGATGCAATCTTTTGATGAAAAACTTAATTTGGAAGTTTCTATACCTAGAAAACTTAATGATGAGTGGGAACCTACTATAAAGATTAAAATTAAAGATTATGAGTGTTTTGCTTTATGTGATTTGGGTGCTAGTGTTTCCACGATTCCGAAAACTTTATGTGATATTCTAGGTTCCCATGATGTTGATGATTGCTCTTTAAATTTGCACCTTGCGGATTCCACCACTAAAAAGCCAATGGTAAGAATCAATGATGTCCTAATTGTTGCAAATAGAAATTTGGTGCCCGTTGATTTTATCGTTCTTGATATAGATTGCAACCTTTCTTGTCCTATTATTCTTGGTAGACCTTTCCATAGAACGATTGGCGCAATTATTGATATGAAGGAAGGGAATATTAGATTCCAATTTCCATTAAGGAAAGGCATGGAACACTTTCCAAGAAACAAAGTTAAATTACCTTATGAATCTATCATGCGAGCTACTTATGAATCGAGTGCCAAAGATGGTACTAGTTAGATCTATCCTTGATTTTATGCCTAGCTAGGGGCGTTAAACGATAGGGCTAGTTGGGAGGCAACCCAATTTTCATTTTTTGTTTGTTTTTGTTCCTGTTTAGTAATAAATTTTGCTTCTACTTTCTATTTAGATGTGTTTTCTTGTTTTATTTAGTGTTTGTGCCAAGTAGAACCTATAGGATAACCTATGATATGAGTTAATTTGATTCTGCTGAAAAACAGAAACTTCACGCTCACGAGAAAAAAATCAATAAATCACAGAAACGTGCTTTTGCATTGATTATTTTTGATGTAGATCAATAGACAAAAATTTTAGGACTTCCTATTTTGTTAGGATTTTTGGAGTTCCAGAAGTAACCGAAAGTTATAGATTGCTACAGACTGTTTTGTTTTTGACAGATTCTGCCTTTCATGTGTTGTTTGCTTATTTTGATGCATCTATGGCTAGTATGTAAGGGTATGAACCATAGAGAACTTGGAATACAGTAGGTTTAAAACCAATATAAATAAAGAATGAGTTCATTACAGTACCTTATGTGGTGGTTTTTCTTTCTTTCACTAATGGAGCTTATGAGATTTCCTGTTGAGTTTTGTGTTGTGAAGTTTTCAAGTTTTGGGTAAAGATTTGATGGACTATGGAATAAGGAGTGGCAAGAGCCCAAGCTTGGGGATGCCCATGGCACCCCAATATATTCAATAATAGCCAAAAGCCTAAGCTTGGGGATGCCCCCGAAAGGCATCCCCTCTTTCGTCTTTGTTCATTGGTAACTTTACTTGGAGTTATATTTTTATTCGCCATATGATATGTGTTTTGCTTGGAGCGTCGTGTATGATATTAGTCTTTGCTTTTTAGTTTACCACAATCATCCTTGCTGTAACACACCTTTTGGGAGAAGCCTACTTTATTTGAATTTATTAGAATACTCTATGTGCTTCACTTATATCTTTTGAGCTAGATAATTTTTGCTCTAGTGTTTCACTTATATCTTTTAGAGCACGGCGGTGGATTAATTTTGAAGAAATTGTTGATCTCTCATGCTTCACTTATATTATTTTTAGAGTCTCTTAGAACAGCATGGTATTTTCTATGGTTATAAATTTAGTCCTAGAATGATGAGCATCCAAGTTGGGTATAATAAAACTATCATAGAAGTGAATTGGATGCTATGATCAATTTGATACTTGATAATTGTTTTGAGGTATGGAGGTAGTGATATTAGAGTCATGCTAGTTGGGTAATTATGAATTTAAAGAATACTTGTGTTGAAGTTTGTGATTCCCGTAGCATGCACGTATGGTGAACCGCTTTGTGATGAAGTTGGAGCATAATTTTATTTATTGATTGTCTTCCTTATTAGTGGCGGTCGGGGACGAGCGATGGTATTTTCCTACCAATCTATCCCCCTAGGAGCATGCTCGTAGTACTTTGTTTTCAATGGCTTGTAGATTTTTGCAATAAGTATATGAGTTCTATATGACTAATGTTGAGTCCATGGATTATAGGCACTCTCACCCTTCCACCATTGCTAGCCTCTCTTGTGCCGCGCAACTTTTACCGGTACCATACACCCATCATAATCCTCCCTTAAAACAGCCACCATACCTACCTATTATGGCATTTCCATAGCCATTCCGAGATATATTGCCATGCAACTTTCCACCGTTCCATTTATTATGACACGCATCATCATTGTCATATTGCTCTTTGCATGATCATGTAGTTGACATCGTATTTGTGGCAAGGCCACCTCATAATTTTTCATACATGTCGCTCTTGATTCATTGCATATCCCGGTACACCGTCGGAGGCATATATATAGAGCCATATCTTGTTCTAAGTATTGAGTTGTAAATAAATAAAAGTGTGATGATCTTCATTATTAGAACATTGTCCCAGTGAGGAAAGGATGATGAAGCCTATGATTCCCCCACAAGTCAGGATGAGACTTCGGACTTTATAAAAATAAAAGAGGCCAAAGAAGCCCATGAAAAAAAGAGGCAAAGAAGCCCACCAAAAAGAGAAAAAAAGGAAAAATAAAAAAAAGGAAAAAAGGAAAAAATAATAATGAGAGAAAAAGAGAGAAGGGACAATGCTACTATCTCTTTTCCACACTTGTGCTTCAAAATAGCACCATGATCTTCATGATAGAGAGTCTCCTATGTTGTCACTTTCATATACTAGTGGGAATTTTTTATTATAGAACTTGGCTTGTATATTCCAATGATGGGCTTCCTCAAAATGCCCTAGGTCTTCATGAGCAAGCAAGTTGGATGCACACCCACTTAGTTTCTTTTGTTGAGCTTTCATACATTTATAACTCTAGTGCATCCGGTGTGTGGCAATCCCTACTCACTCACATTGATATCTATTAATGGGCATCTCCATAGCCCGTTGATACGCCTAGTTGATGTGAGACTATCTTCTCCTTTCTTGTCTTCTCCACAACCACCATTCTATTCCACATATAGTGCTATGTCCATGGCTCACGCTCATGTATTGCGTGAAAAATTGAAAAGGTTTGAGATTACTAAAGTATGAAACAATTGCTTGGCTTGTCATCGGGGTTGTGCATGATTAAATACATTGTGTGATGAAGATAGAGCAACAGCCTGACTATATGATTTTGTAGGGATAACTTTCTTTAGCCATGTTATTTTGAGAAGGCATGATTGCTTTGATTAGTATGCTTGAAGTATTACTGTTTCTTATGTCAATATGAACTTTTATTTTGAATCATTTGGATCTGAACATTCATGCCACAATAAAGAGAAATACATTGAGAATTATGCTAGGTAGCATTCGACATCAAAAATTCTGTTTTTATCATTTACCTACTCGAGGACGAGCAGGAATTAAGCTTGGGGATGCTTGATACGTCTCCAACGTATCTATAATTTTTGATTGTTCCATGCTATTATATTACCTGTTTTGGATGTTTATGGGCTTTACTTTACACTTTTATATCATTTTTGGGACTAACCTACCAACCGGAGGCCCAGCCCGTATTGCTGTTTTTTTTTGCCTATTTTAGTGTTTCAAAGAAAAGGAATATCAAACGGAGTCCAAACAGAATGAAACCTTCGGGAGCATGATTTTTGGAACGAACGTGATCCAGAGGACTTGGAGTGCAAGTCAAGAAGCAATCGAGGAAGCCACGAGGGTGGAGTGCGCCCCCCCTATAGGGCGCCCCCCTGTCTTGTGGGCCCCTCGGGCGTCCACCGACGTACTTCTTCCTCCTATATATACCCATATACCCCGAAACCATCGAGAGAGCCACCGAAGAAATATTTCCGCCACCGTAACCTTCTGTATCCGCGAGATCCCATCTTGGAGCCATCGCCGGTGTTTTGCCGGAGGGGGAATCTACCACGGAGGGCTTGTACATCAACACCATAGCCCTTCCGATGAGTTGTGAGTAGTTTACCTCAGACCTTCGGGTCCATAATTATTAGCTAGATGGCTTCTTCTCTCTTTTTGTATCTCAATACCATGTTCTACCCCTCTCTTGTGGAGATCTGTTCGATGTAACTCTTTTTGTGGTGTGTTTGTCAAGATCCGATGAATTGTGGGTTTATGATCAAGTTTATCTATGAGAAATATTTGAATCTCCTCTGAATTCTTTTATGTATGATTGAGTTATCTTTACAAGTCTCTTCGAATTATCGGTTTGGTTTGGCCTACTAGATTGATCTTTCTTGCCATGGGAGAAGTGCTTAACTTTGGGTTCAATCTTGCGGTGTTCTTACCCAGTGACAGAAAGGGTTGCAAGACACATATTGTATTGTTGCCATCGAGGATAAAAAGATGGGGTTTATATCATATTGCTTGATTTTATCCCTCTACATCATGTCATCTTGCTTAATGCGTTACTCTGTTCTTATGAACTTAATACTCTAGATGCATGTTGGATAGCGGTCGATGTGTGGAGTACTAGTAGTAGATGCAGGCAGGAGTCGGTCTACTTGTCATGGACGTGATGCCTATATACATGATCATACCTAGATAATCTCATAATTATTCACTTTTCTATCAATTGCTCGACAGTAATTTGTTCACCCACCGTAATACTTATGCTATCTTGAGAGAAGCCTCTAGTGAAACCTATGGCCCCCGGGTCTATCTTTTATCATATATGCTTTCAATCTACTTCTATTTGCATCTTTACTTTTCAAATCTATATCATAAAATACCAAAAATATATTTGTCTTATCGTATTATCTCATCAGATCTCACTTTCGCAAGTGGTCGTGAAGGGATTGACAATCCCTTTATCACGTTGGTTGCGAGTTCTTTGTTTGTTTGTGTAGGTTCGTGAGACTTGTGAGGAGCCTCCTACTGGATTGATACCTTGGTTCTCAAAAACTGAGGGAAATACTTACGCTATTGTGCTGCATCACCCTTTCTTCTTCAAGGAAAACCAATGCAAGCTCAAGACGTAGCATGGCTTCTCTCGAGAAAAATAGCAAACGGTGGGTAACAAATAACTATTGGGCAATTGATAGAACTTCAAATAATCATGACGATATCCAGGCAATGATCATTACATAGGCATCACGTCCAAGATTAGTAGACCAACTCCTGCCTGCATCTACTACTATTACTCCACACATCGACCGCTAGCCAGCATGCATCAAGTGTATTAAGTTCATGGAAAAACGGAGTAATGCAATAAGAACGATGACATGATGTAGACAAGATCAGTTTATCTATTGCGGCAGATATGGATCCCGTCTTTTTATCCTTAGTAGCAACGATACATACGTGTCGGTTCCCTTTCTGTCACTGGGATCAAGCATCGTAAGATCGAACCCACTACCGGGCACATCTTCCCATTGCAAAGATAAATAGATCAAGTTGGCCAAACAAAACCCAAATATCGGACAAGAAATACGAGCCTATAAGAAATCACGCATATAAGGGATCAAAGAACTCAAATAACTATCATGGATATAAAAAGATATAACTGATCATAAACTCGAAGTTCATCAGATCCCAACACACACACCACCAAAAGACTTACATCATATGGACCTCCAAGAGACCATTGTATTGATAATCAAGAGCGAGAGAGGAAGCCATCTAGCTACTAACTATGGACCCGAAGGTCTACAAAGAACTACTCGCGCATCATCGGAGAGGCACCAATGGAAGTGGTGAACCCCTCCGTGATGGTGTCTAGATGGGATCTCGAGGTTCTAGACTCTGCGGCAGCTCGATGAAAATTTCGTCCACTCCTCTAGGGTTTCTGGAATATTGGGGTATTTATAAAGCAAAGAGTCGGTCCAGGGGGCACCCGAGGTGGGTACAACCCACCAGGGCGCGCCCTGGTGGGTTGTCTCCTCCTCAGGACTCCCCCCAGGTGCAACCAAGGCCCCTCTTCTTCCTTCTGGTCCATAAAAAATCATCGTAAATTGGCGTGGCATTTGGACTCCGTCTGATATTGATTTCCCGCGATGTAAAAAAACATGCCGAAAATAGCAACTGGCACTTGGCACTATGTCAATAGGTTATTACCAAAAAATGATATAAAATGACTATATAATGATTATAAAACATCCAAGATTGATAATAAAACAACATGGAATAATCAAAAATATAGATACATTTGAGGCGTATCAGCATCCCCAAGTTTAACTCCCGCTCGTCCTCGAGTAGGTAAGTGATAAAAATAGAATTTTTGATGTGGAGTGTTGTTTATCATGTCATATCATACTCTTTTCTTCATAGCATGGACATTTGGACTTTTATGTGATTCAAAGCAATAGTCTAGTTTTGACATAATAATTTAGATACTCAAGCATATCAACAAGCAACCATGTTTTTCAAAATATCAATGCTAAAACAAGTTATCCCAGCCCATCATGCTCAAACATTGATCCATTCATGAAACACACTCGAATATTAGCTACACCCAATACTTAAGTACGATCATATTGTCCCATAGTTGGTGCTTTTATAAGAGAGGATGGAGACTCAATTTCAAAAAATAAAAATTGCATAAAGTAAAACAAAGGCCCTTCACGGAGGGAAGTAGTGATTTGTAAAGGTGACAGAGCTCAAAGCGAAAAATTAGAGATAAAAACATTTTGGGAGGTGTATCCATCCCACCAACAGAAACGACTTGGAGCATCTCAACACTTTCCATGCTAGATATATCATAGGCGGTTCACAAACAGAAAATAAAGTTTGTTCCTTTTTCCACCATAACTTTCACTTTACATGGCTAGCCGTATCCACGGGTGCCCTCCATACCAACACTTTCCAAGGAATATATTATTTGACAACATAAAGTAAATTCATTTTTTCATTTCGGGACTGGGCATCGCTAAAACCTTTGCCTTACTCTTGTGCAATGATAAGTGAATACACACTCATCGTGAGAATAACACATCTAGCATGGAAAATATTACCTACTCGTTACTGTTCCACGAGCGAAACAAACACACAAAAGATAAGTTCATTTTCAAAATTAGAGATGGCACATGCAAATTTGCTTAGAACGGCAAAAGAATACCACATATAGGTAGATATAGTGGACTCATGTGGAAAAACAGGTTTAAAGGATTTTGGATGCACAAGTAGAGGTCATACTTGGTGCAAAATGAAGGCTAGCAAAATGATTGAGAAGCGACCAACCAAGAAACGAATAATCTCATAAGCAAGCGTTAAGCATAATTAACACCGAATAATGCGCCACAAGTAGGATATAATTTTCATTGCATGATTATTGATGTTCGTGCATGCATAGGGAATCACAAACCTTAACACCAATATTCTTACTAGAGCACAATTACTCATCAACATAACTCACATATCACATCATCATATCTCAAAATTATTACTAAGAATCAAGTTTATTTTATCCAATGATCTTCATGACATATATTTTTTTCTTTCTTTATCCTTCTTGGATATCTATCACTTTGGGACTAATTTTCATGTGTTGCTTTTCAAAAGCTCAAACAAATATAAGTGAAGATCATGAGCATAACATATTTTCTTTCCCTCGAAATAATTTAAGTGAAGCAAGAGTGAATTGCTTCAAAATTTTACTAACTCCCAAATAAATCTAAGTGAAGCAAGAGAGCATTTCTTCAAAAATACTAAGCACAACGTGCTCAAAAAGATATAAGTGAAGCACTAGAGCAAGTTCATTGCTCATAAAAATTTAAGTGAAACATAGAGAGCAATTCTAACAAGTTATGAAATAATTTTGGCTCTCTAAAATAGGTGTGTCCATCAAGGATTGATGACTTAAAACACAAAATAAAACAAGCAAAGACACATATCATACAAGATGCTCCAAGCAAAACACATATCATGTGACCAATAAAAATATAGTCTCGAGTAAAATAACGATGGTCGTTAGAAGAAAGAGGGGATGCCACTCGGGGGAATCCCCAAGATTAGTTGGTTGCTCATTCTTGGATAATAGCTTGTGATTCTAGGGCATCCCCAAGCTTAGGCTCTTCTATCCTTCCTTCATCCATCGTAAGATAACCCAAAACTTGAAAACTTCAATCACACAAAACTCAAACAAAACCCTTGTGAGATTCGTTAGTAAAAGAAAGCAAACCACTACTATAAGTGCTGTGTCAAACCAAATATTTTTATGTTTTTGTATTATATCTACTATATTTCAACTTTTCTATGGCAAAAACTCATCAAAGAAAACCATAAAGCCATCAAAATAAGCACACAACACAAAGAAAACAGAATGTGTAAAAACAGAACAATCTGTAGTAATCTTGAACTTTCGAATACTTCCGTAACTCCAAAATTTCTACGAAATTAGGAAGACCAGCATACTTTGTATATTAATCTTTTGAAAAAAGAATCAAGCCAAAAGATCTTTTCTGTGATTTATGATAATTATTTTCGTGAGCACAAAGTTTTTGTCTTTTTCAGCAAGATCAAACAACTATCACCCCAGAAGATCCTAAAGGATTTACTTGGCACAAACGCTAATTAAAACACAAAAAACACAATCATAACAGTAGCATAATTGTGCTAACATTCAAGAACAGAAATCAAAAGGCAAAAATAAATTTTATTCATTGGGTTGCCTCCCAACAAGCGCTATAGTTTTACGCCCTTAGCTAGGCGTAAAGCAAGGATCTAAGTTTTGTCATCCTTTTTCTTCTTAATTTTCTTAGAAGTATGTTCATCATGGGGTTTTGTAAACAGAACATAGAACATATTATCCATGGAAACTTTAGCATTTCTTAGCTTGTTTTCATCATAGCCCCTTTGATTACCCGCAACAATCCAAGAGTAGTGTTGATTAACATTATTAAAAACTTGTTGGATTATATCTAGAACGGGGACTTCCTTTTTAAGATCCTCATCAAAGATCTTATTATCCCCAAGCAGATGCCTTAGTGCATAATCACTATTGTAAAGAATTTCATCTATCACGGGTTTTTCACGATTCATACCATAAAAATCAAAGATTTCCCTAGCTTCCCGTATTATGTAGTCAAATTCATTTATAAGAACGAGAATGGCCAACTTTTTGGCCCTAGGATTCTTTATGTCAGGGAGCTCAAAGAACAATCTTTGCAAAGTAGGATGGGTACGAATAAATTTACTTTCAAGTTTTAGAACTGGTGCTAAAATAGCATATGCATAAGATCTAGTAGTTTTAAGTATAGGGGCATCATCAAGACTTAGATTCCCAACACAATTGAAAAATTCTTGAATACGTTCTTTTCCCATAACATTCCCTTGCCCCAAGATAAAAAATTTAGCATCCAGATTGACCGTACGTCCAAATTTAGGAGTTAGGCCATCATCTGTTGGTGCATACCGAAATCACTCATGATTGCAAGCAATGGATATATCTGACAAGAAAACGGCGAACGGACAAAGAGAGGCGAATAAAACGGCAATTTTTTGTGAAGTGGGGGAGAGGAAAACGAGAGGCAAATAATGTAAATTGCAAGGAGATGATATTTGTGATTAGGAACTTGGTTATGTTGAAGATCCTCCCCGGCAACGGTGCCAGAAATTCCTTTTGATGTCGCTTGAAGCTACGTCGGTATTTCCCAAAAGAGCAAGGGATGATGCAGCACAACGGTGGTAGGTATTTCCCTCAGATATGAAACCAAGGTTATCGAACCAATAGGAGAACCATGCAAGACAACTAACAGACCCTGCACACAAAGAACAACACCTCGCAAACCAACGTGTTAAAGGGGTTGCCAATCCCTTTCGGGGTAGGGCGCCTCAAGATAGGCAAAGGATGTGAGGTAAATTTGTAGATGGGATAAATAGATCACGGAACAAATAAATTGCAGCAAGGTATTTTTGTATTTTTTGGTTTAATAGATCTAAAAAATAAACGCATGGAATAAGTAGATCGCAAGGCAAATATATGATAAAGAAGACCCGGGGGCCGTAGGTTTCACTAGTGGCTTCTCTCGAGAAAAATAGCAAAGGGTGGGTGAACAAATTACTGCTGGCCAATTGATAGAACTTCAAATAATCATGACGATATCCAAGCAATGATCATTAGAGAGGCATCACGTCCAGGATTAGTACACCGACTCCTGCCTGCATCTACTACTATTACTCCACACATCGACCGCTATCCAGCATGCATCTAGTGTATTAAGTTCATGGAAAATAGAGTAATGCAATAAGAACGATGACATGATGTAGAAAAGATCCATTTATCTATTACGGCAGATATGGATCCCGTCTTTTTATCCTTAGTAGCAACGATACATACGTGTCGGTTCCCTTCCTATCACTGGGATCAAGCACCGTAAGATCGAACCCACTGCCGGGCACCTCTTCCCATTGCAAGATAAATAGATCAAGTTGGCCAAACAAAACCCAAATATCGGAGAAGAAATACGAGGATATAAGAGATCAAAGAACTCAAATAACTTTCATGGATATAAAAAAGATATAACTGATCATAAACTCAAAGTTCATGAGATCCCAACAAACACACCGCCAAAAGACTTACATCATATGGATCTCCAAGAGACCATTGTATTGATAATCAAGAGAGAGAGAGAAGAAGCCATCTAGCTACTAACTACTGACCCGAAGGTCTACAAAGAACTACTCACGCATCATCTGAGAGGTACCGATGGAAGTGGTGAACCCCTTTGTGATGGTATCTAGATTGGATCTTGTGGTTGTGGACTCTGCAGTGGCTGGATGAAAATTTCATCCACTCCTCTAGGGTTTCTGGAATATTGGAGTATTTATAGAGCAAAGAATCGGTCCAGGGGGCCTCCTGGCACGCCTTGGTGGGTTGTCCCCTCCTCGAGACTCCCGCGAGGTGCAACCAGGGCTCATGTTCTTCCTTTTGGACCATAAAAATCATCATAAATTGGCGTGGCATTTGGACTCCGTCTGATATTGATTTCCTGCATTGTAAAAAACATGTAGAAAACAACAACTGGCACTTGGCACTATGTCAATAGGTTAGTACCAAAAAATGATATAAAATGACTATATAATGATTATAAAACATCCAAGATTGATAATAAAATAGCATGGAATAATCAAAAATTATAGATACATTGGAGACGTAGCATCTCCAAGCTTAACTCTTGCTCGTACTCGAGTAGGTAAGTGATAAAAACAGAATTTTTGATGTGGAGTGTTGTTTATCATGTCATATCATATTCTTTTCTTCATAGCATGGACATTTGGACCTTTATGTAATTCAAAGAAATAGTCTAGTTTTACCATAATAATTTAGATACTCAAGCATATCAACAAGCAACCATGTTTTTCAAAATATCAATGCTAAAACAAGTTATCCCTAGCCCATCATGCTCAAACATTGATCCATTCATGAAACACACTCGAATATTAGCTACACCCAATACTTAAGTACGATCATATTGTCCCCTAGTTGGTGCTTTTAAAAGAAAGGCCCTTCACGGAGGGAAGTATGATTTGTAGAGGTGCTAGAGCTCAAAGCAAAAAATTAGGGATTCATCATGTAATCGAGTTAGTTTTGTTAGGCTTGATCCCTAGTATCCACTGTGTTCTGAGATTGATGTTGCTATGACTTTGCCATGCTTATTGCTTTTCACTTTGGGCCCGGGTGCCATTATTTCAGATCTGAACCGTTTATGTTATCACCATTATATCCATGTTCTAGATTCGATGTTGCAAGTTATAGTCACCTACTACGTGTTATAATCCGGCAACCCCGGAGTGAGAATAATCAGGACCACTCCCGGTGATGACCGTAGTTTTAGGAGTTCATGTATTCACCATGTGTTAATGCTTTGTTCCGGTTCTCTATTAAAAGGAGGCCTTAATATCCCTTAGTTTCCAATAGGACCCCGCTGCCACGGGAGGGTAGGACAAAACATGTCATGCAAGTTCTTTCCATAAGCATGTATGAATATTTACGGAATACATGCCTACATTATATTTATGAACCAGAGCTAGTGCTATATCGCCCTAGGTTATAACTGTCTCCTGATGAATATCATCCAACAAGTCACTGATCCAATGCCTATGAATTTATCTTATATTGTTCTTGCTAAGTTACTACTGTTGCTACTATTACCGTTACTACTACTTCTATCATCAAAGCTATTATACTACTATGCTACTAATCACTTTGATGCACATAATTAATCTCCAGGTGTGGTTGAATTGACAACTCAGCTGCTAATATCTTCAAATATTCTTTGGATCCCCTTGTGTCGAATCTATAAATTTGGGTTGAATACTCTACCCTCGAAAACTGTTGTGATCCCCTATACTTGTGGGTTATCATGACCTTTTTCTGGCGCCGTTGCCGGGGAGCATAGCTATATTTGTTGAGTCACCCAGGATTATTATCAGACTATTATTTTTTTCCTCAAAGACGAGGGTAGGTAAGGAACTAACATCCAGTTCTGCTTTAGATTCACCTTCAGTTATAAGTAAACTTGCAACACCACAACATGCTATTATTTACGATATATTGCAAGTTATTGATGATGCTACTTCTACTATGAATGTTACTCATGATGATGCTAGTACCTTGCTTGATGATGATGTGCCACTAGGTGAATTTCTTGAGAACAAATTGCTAGAGTAAGACAACATGATATTGTTGAATCTGATGATGAACTTGAAACTGAAAATACTGAAACACCTACTAGAACTAGTCCTCCTAGATATGAATTGCCAAAGGTACCGGAAGGTTACACTATGAGTGAGGAGGCAACCCGAGATATTCTTGCTTGTAAGGATAGAGATGATCTAGAGAAATTATTGTGCAAGTATAAAGAAAGATCTCTGAATGCTAAAATGAAATGTGATCCTGAGTTTGCTACTTCACCTATTGTGATTGATGATAAGGATTACGAATTCTCTGTCGACCCAGAGTTAATCACTTTGGTTGAATCTGATCCTTTCCATGGTTATGAAACTGACACTACTGGAATCAAAAGATTTGCCGTCTACCCCCTCTTTGTCGTCTGCCAGCGGACGACAAAGAAAGGCTTTGCCATCAGCCACCAGAAAGCATACGACAACATTGACTCGGATGGCAAAGGAAGAATATGCCATCAGCTGACTTTTTGCCATCTGCTAGCTGACGGCAAAGCTTCTTTGCCGTCTGCTAGCAGACGGCAAAGAGGGTGTTTGGCCCACTGGCTGTTAAGCCTTGACGGCCCCCCTTTTTGCTGTCCGCCAGCAGACAGCAAAGCGTCCGTTGCCCTCAGCTTGCAGACGACAAAGGCGACACAGACAACAAAGCTTAAAAACAAGTTAACGGCCCGCGCCCCCGCTGTCGCCCTCTCTCTTTCTCCTCTCCTCTCCTCTCCTCTCCGCCCGACAAGCACCGCCGCCGCCGCCTCTCTATCGAACCCCCCATCGCCCCCT
>NC_041383.1:586136313-586136922 GCF_002162155.2 Triticum dicoccoides | reverse complement strand
GCCCCTCCCACCCCATCTCCTATTTTTTCTGTTTTTTAGTTTAGTTAGTTTAGGTTCAATTAATAAAGGTTTTTTAGTTTAGGTTTAGGTTTAATTTGTTTAGGCTATTTAGTTTAATTAGTTTAGGTTTAATTAGTTTAGGCTTTTTAGTTTAGTTAGTTTAGGTTTAATTAGTTTAGGTTTTTTAGTTTAGGTTTAGGTTTGATTTATTTAGTTTAATTAGTTTAGGTTATTTAGTTTAATTAGTTTAGGTTGTTTAGTTTAGTTAGTTTAGGTTTTCTAGTTTAGTTAGTTTAGGTTTAATTGGTCTAGGTTATTTAGTTTAATTAGTTTAGGTTTTTTAGTTTAGTTAGTTTAGGTTTAATTGGTTTAGGTTATTTAGTTTAGGTTATTTAGTTTAATTAGTTTAGGTAGTTTTTTCTGTTTTTTTAAGAATAAACAAGAAAGATGAAAAAAAAGTAAAAGAAGAAGAGGTGTCGGGGTGTCGTGTCGAGGGTCGAGGGGTCGGGGTGTCGTGTCGAGGGTCTAGGGGTCGAGGGGTCGAGGATTTGCCATCCCGACCCCCTGACCCCGACACCCCGATCCCTTGACCCCGACACCCCGACCCCT
>NC_041383.1:586130877-586136213 GCF_002162155.2 Triticum dicoccoides | reverse complement strand
GAGGGTTGCCGAGAGGCACCCCGACCCCGACAGAACACCCCGACACGACACCACCGACACCCCGACCCCCGACACGACACCCTGAGATCCCGACATGGAACCCCCGACACCGACACCCTGATATTAATTAGTTTATGTTATTAGGTATTCAATTTTTTATTATGTTAATGATGATGATACACACTATTTTTTTATGTTTATGTTGTACTAATTTAGTTTACTCTTTGTCATTGGAGGTGTTGACAGATGGTGGGCTTGGGTCGAGAGCGCTCTGAGCCTCCTACCTCGGCGCATGGGAGGGGTGTTGTAATTGCACCCCCAGAACCTTCGCAGAGCGCTGGTAGAGAGCATGCAGACACCCCCAGCACCTTCGACGGGCGCTTCTTCTTTGGCTGGGAGAGGAGGTCAGGGGAAGAAGAGGGGTGCAGGTAGAGGTGGACGGGGCGCTAGGAGAGGTAGGAAGGTTGTTCTGCCTTCCTCGCCGCCACCTGATAACCCACAAGTGTAGGGGATAATTGTAGCCTCTTTCGATAAGTAAGAGTGTCGAACCCAATGAGGAGCTAAAGGTAGAACAAATATTCTCTCAAGTCCTATCTACCACTGATACGACTCTACGCACGCTTAGTGTTTGCTTTACCTAGAACAAGTATGAAACTAGAAGTACTTTGTAGGTGTTGTTGGATAGGTTTTCAAGATAATAAAGAGTACGTAATTAAAAAGTAGGGGCTGTTTAGATGAAAAAGCAATAAAGTAAATATAGCGAGTGCGGAAAAGTGGTGGTAGGAGTTGTGGAATTGTCCCTAAGCAATTGACTACTTTACTAGACCGATAGCAAGTTTTATGTGGGAAAGGCCACTGCTAGCATGTCATCCCTGACTTGGAATTCTTATGCATTTATGATTGGAACTATTAGCAAGCATCCGCAACTACAAACGTTCATTAAGGTAAAATCCAACCATAGCATTAATATATATTGGTCCCCCTTCAATCCTGTATGCATCAATTTCTATGCTAGGTTGAAGCTTCTGTTACTCTTGCCCTCCAATACATAGTCCTATCAACATACAACTAACACTATGGTGTGATCCACGCACATGCTCATATGATGGGCACCAAAGGACAGCAACATAACCACAAGCAAATTAAACCAATCATAGCAATTCTTCAATCACCAATAGGACAACAAAAATCTACTCTGACATCATAGGATGGCAACACATCATTGGATAATAATATGAAGCATAAAGCACCATGTTCAAGTAGAGGGTACAGCGGGTTGCAGAAGAGTGGACCGCTGAATATAGAAGAGGGAAGGTGATGGAGATGTTGGTGAATATGGCGGCGGTGTTGGTGTAGATCGCGGTGATGATGATGGCCCCCGGCGGCGTTCCGGCGCCACCAGAAGCAAGGGGGAGAGAGCCCCCCCTTCTTCTTCTTCTTCCTTGACCTTCTCCCTAGATGGGAGAAGGATTTCCCCTCTGGTTCTTGGCTCCCATGGCGTGGGAGGGGCGAGAGCCCCTCCGAGATTGGATATGTCTCTCTGTCTCTCTCTGTTTCTGCGTTCCTGAATTCTGCCCAGGCACCGTTTCTTTTATATCCGGAGATCCGTAACTCCGATTGGATTGAAACCTTCGCCCAGATGTTTTTCCAAAAATTAGCTTTCTTGCGGCCAAAGAAGAGCAGCAACCGCCTTACGAGGGGCCCACGAGTGTGGGGGCCGCGCCCACTTAAAGTGGTGGTGTGGGCCACCCTTGTGGCCACCTCGGGCACCGTCTCGCGTTGATTCTTCCTCCAAAAAATCACAAATATTCCAAAATAATTCTCCATCCGTTTTTATCCCGTTTGGACTCCGTTTGATATGGGGTTTCTGTGAAACATAAAACATGCAACAAACAGGAACTGGCTCTGGGCACTGGATCAATATGTTAGTCCCAAAAAATAGTATAAAAAGTTGCCAAAAGTATATGAAAGTTGAATAATGTTGGCATGGAACAATCAAAAGTTATAGATATGACGGGGACATATCACCACCCCCCGCTGAGTCTCCGTACCACCGGAGTGCTCCGTCTCAGGTGGACCCGTCTGACCTGGACCCGTGTCGGACTCCGGTCCACGAGCCTCGGGTCGATGAGCCTCTGGTTGACGAGCCTTTGTTCGTCGAGCCTCAAGTCCCAGTGTCTTCCTCCCAGGAGACTCGGGTCCCACAATTTTCCTCCCAGGAGACTCGAGTCCCACAGTCTTCGTCACACGTGACTCCGGAGACTAGTGACCATGATGATGGTGTTGAGGAGACCTTATCTGAGGATATCTTCAGCAAGAGCCAGCGGGTTGAGAATGGCAAGAAGGTCTACCAGCGTGGTGGTACTAAGCTACCGTCCGTGCCGGCGACCGGCGACCAGAGGTGGTTGATTCAGCCTAACGGGGAGAAGTAAGTGCATTTACTCTTTTTTAACCTTTTGCCTTCATGTTTGTTCAAATTAATATCTAATATGTTGGCCTTGTCATACTGTAGGGGTTGCATACACGCAGATGGTGTCCGCAGGCCCAACCAGGTCCTTGGTACTCTAGTCCGGCACCACTTCTCGGGGTGGGTCACGTTGCCCGGTGAGGGTGAGAATCCACATCTAGCACTGACCTGGGAGCTGTACAAGGCTGCCCTGGCCCCGCCGGGGGAGATGGTCGATGGTGTCGTCTGCGAGATGGTGGCCTACATTGTGAGACGACGGTTTTGGGTAATTTCTCCTTTATAGAATTAAAAATCAACAGTACCTAGTGATTGTACTAATGATCAGTGTTGTCTTGTTTGATTGCAGACCTTCTACAGGTGTCTTGAGGAACACGAGGCGGACGCGGCTATGGTTCTCGAAGCCGAGTGCAAGGGCCCACTTCAGAACACACGATACGAGGCTGGGGTGCAGGCTGTCCTAGACTACTACGCCTCGACTAACATCAGGAGGCAGAAGAAGAAGTGCCGCGTCATGTATCTGAGTAGGGACAAGTACATGAAGGTAATTACCTATTCTTAAGGCCATGTACTAGTTTCCTTGATTTGATTCGTAGGCATAACGCTGAAATTTCTCTTTGTCTAACTTAGGTGCCCCCGAGATGGTGTGCGGATAAGATGGACTGTTGGGAGAGGTTGGTGGATGAGTGGTGCTCTCCCCAATGGCTAGTTGTCCACAACAAGGCTAGGACAAGCGTGACTAGATGCAAGGTGTGCCGCACCATCAAGGGGGCTCCAACCTGTTTGAGTACAGGGATCACTGGGTATGTGGTTCAGTTCATGCAATTTCATTCTTCATTCTAGCTTTAGTTACTAATTTACCTTGTTCCTCTCTTTCAGGCGTGACACAACAAGAAGGAGGCGCTGCCACTGTACGACCTCTATGCCATGGCCCATAGTGCCCCGTGCATGAAGGCCAAGGCATTCTCGTAGGATGACCTCAATCATCATGAGAGCTTCATCAACATCTCCTCCCACGACAAGCTTGTGAGGTACAGAGACTAGGGGAAGCAGATGAAAGGCGAGGACTTCAACCCGAGCCCGAGTCCTTTTGATCCTGAGCTCGTGATGCTATCTGGTGATGGGAGGAAACATGGCCACGTAGCCATTGGGGATGGACTCGTATGTTGTCCTAGAAGTCTCCCAGAGATCAAGAAGCGACAGACGAAGTCTCTTCCCGAGATGAGCCTCGACCACGGCCAATGGATCTCGCTATCGAGGCTAGGGCCCAGGAGCTTATGGTGGAGGCAACCAGGCAGGTGGAGGAGAAGGTGAGGCAGGTGGACGAGAGGACGACTAAACTATTGGAGGCGGAGAGGAACAGAACGACACGAGTCACTGGGCCCTATACGAGATCCTTGTGGTAAGTTTCTCCCGCATACTAGCCAAATCATGCACACAATGTTTATTTTATTACTAACTAATATGACTGACTCGTGAAAACAAAATGTGCAATCAGTGTGCGAGAAAATCGGCCAGACCCCTCCGCCGATGCCCCAGATTGCTATAGCAGACAGGTGAGTTTCATTTGAATGGTCATTAGTTACTAGTATTCACATTTCAGTTGCATCATGCTAACTAAACATTGCAAATGATCTTTCGTGCAGCACGCCTCCCACAAAGGATCGACCGATCCTTCTCTGTCTCGCGGTGGCGCAACCCCGATCGGTCCTTCACCTCCCGGATTATGGTAAGTTTTCCCAAGTGTTTTGCTTAAAAATTGCTTTGTTAGCTAGAAAATGTCATAACAACCTAGGATAGCTCAATAATGATCTATAGCTAGCTTTGCTAGTTCATTTATGACATAATTAGCTCACTTAGGTACAAAATGGCATAACAACCTAGGATAGCTCAATAATGATCTATAATTAGCTTAGCTACTTCATTTATGACATAATTAGCTCACTTAGGTACAAACTGGCATAACAACCTAGGATAGCTCAATAATGATCTATAATTAGCTTAGCTACTTCATTTATGACATAATTAGCTCACTTAGGTACAAAATGGCATAACAACCTAGGATAGCTCAATAATGATCTATAAGCTTAGCTACTTCATTTATGACATAATTAGCTCACTTAGGTACAAAATGGCATAACAGCCTAGGATAGCTCAATAATGATCTATAATTAGCTTAGCTACTTCATTTATGACATAATTAGTGCACTTAGGTAAAAAATGGTATAATAACCTTGGTTTAGCTCCAAACTACCATATAATTAGTTTATTTTCCTCCAAAATGACAAAATAACCTTACCTAGCTCCAAAATGACCGATTTTAACTAGGATAGTTCTAAAATTACCTACACTTACCATTTTGTCCTACAAAATGAATAAATATGCTTAGTTAGCTCAAAAATGGCATAACTACGCAGGTTGGCTCCAAAATGACCTATTTACCTAGCTTAGCTCTAAAATGACCTACACATTTACAATTTTTACCTACCTTAGCTAAAAAATGGCATTTTTACCTGCCTTAGTTAGAAAAAAGAAGAAGAATCTTCTTCTTCTTCTTCTTTTTCTTCTTCTTCTTCTTATTCTTATTCTTCTTCTTCTTCTTCTTCTTCTTCTTCTTCTTGTTCTTCTTCTTCTTCTTCTTCTTGTTTTTCTTCTAGCTAGTCTTCTTCTTCTTCTAACTTTCATCTTTCCTAATTTGCATATTTGCTTGAGATGAGGAAGCTAGCATTGATGGAAACTTGTTGCAAACTTTTACTTGTGCTTGTGCTTCCTTTTTATTTATGGATACTTGTTTCTAACTTGTCGGATATGTTGTTGGATATCTTGTTGCAAACTTGTATATATGGAAATGTTGTTGTAAACTTGTATATGT
>NC_041383.1:586080876-586130719 GCF_002162155.2 Triticum dicoccoides | reverse complement strand
ATTGAATGAATTTTAGAAAAACCAGGGGCTATACAGACACTTTGTCGTCCGCCAGCGGACGGCATAGCTGCCACGTGGCAGCTACCTGTGCAACCCGGGGTTTAGGGATCTGGCCTATTTGGCAGATTTGCCGTCAGCCAAGAGACGACAAAGGCCTTTGCATCTTTGTCGTCTAGTGGCTGACGGCAAAGCACGCCATTAACCACTTAACGGACCTGAACTGCCACGTGTGCCATCCAGGCTCTTTGCCGTCTATCAGTGGACGGCAAAGCCTTTTTCATCTTTGTCATCTGGCAGTAGATGGCAAAGAGGCCTTTGCTATAGCCTATTCAGCCGGGCCTGTTGCCGTCTGCTGGCTGACAACAAAGGTCTTTGCCATCAGCCATCCATGCCTTTGCTGTCAGCCATGGCTGACGGCAAAGTGCCTGATTCCTATAGTGTGAAACTGTTGTGGCACATCTTACTAAGTTGAATGACATAGCCACCATTTTTGCTCATGATGAGAAGATTTTCCATTACTAAATTCTGGAGTTATTTCCGTTCACAATAAAGGATGATGCTAAAGCTTGGTACAATACTCTTGCGCCTGGTTGTGTCCGTAGTCCCTAGGATATGATTTATTACTTCTCTGAAAAATATTTCCCTGCTCATAAGAAACAAGCTGCCTTGCAGGAAATATTTAACTTTGTGCAAATTGAAGAAGAGAGTCTCCCACAAGCTTGCGGGAGTCTTCTCCAATTGCTTAATGCTTTGTCTGATCATGCTCTTAAGAAAAATGAAATACTTGATATCTTCTATAATGGACTAACCGATGCTTCTAGGGACTTCGTAGATAGTTGTGCTGGTTGTGTTTTCAGGGAACGAACTAGTAGGCAAGCTAAAGAATTATTGAATAACATACTGAAAAATTATGATGATTGGACTCCTCCTGAAACACTTATTAAACCCACTCCAAAGAAGAGGGGTATCTTATATCTCAGTCCTGAAGATATGTAAGAGGCAAAGAAACCTATGAAGGAAAAAGGTATTGGGCATAGGATGTTAAAAACTTACCACTTCTCGAAGAAATACATGGGCTTGAAGCACCACCACCACCCAAGGTGGTAGAGGTAAAATCTTTAATGAAATTCAATGATAGTGATGATCCCCATAATAAACATCCTAGTCAATGCCTCTATGAGTTTGATAATTACATTAGAAAGCAAGATCACTTCAATGCAAATGTTATGAAACAATTGAAATACAACTCTGATATGATTGCTCGCTTAAGTGACTTGTTATTTAGAATCTCAAATGATGTTAGAGGTGTAGGAAAACATGCTTCTATGGCTCAAACTCAATTAGAACAAGTTGCTAAATCTCAAAGAGAGTTACTTGATGAAGTGAACAATAATATAAGTGACTTTGCTGTTAGAGTAGCAACGAGAAGAGGTAAAATGACTCAGGAACAACTTTATCCGGAGGGACACCCTAAGAGAACTGAACAAGATTCTCATAGGAACAACACCACTACACCTAGTCCTTCTAAAAAGAAAAAGAAGAAGAAAAATGATAAGACTTTGTCTGCCTCTAGTGAACCTGAAATAGAACCAGTTGTTGATCTTGACAACCCACAACCTAAGAATAAAAGATATGATAAAATACACTTTGTTGCTAGAAAGCATAAAAAGGAAAGAGAACCATGGGTTCAAAAGCCTATGCCCTTTCCACCTAAGTAAACTAAAAAGAAAGATGATGAAGAATTTGAATGCTTTGCTGAAATGATTAGGCTAGTCTTTTTGCGTACTCGCTTGACTGATATCTTGAAAATGCCTCCTTATGCAAAGTATATGAAAGACATCATCACTAATAAGAGAAAAATACTGGAAGCTAAAATCTCCAGTATGCTTGCTAATTATACTTTTAAAGATTGAGTACCTAAAAAGCTTGGAGATCCGGGAATGCCAACTATACCTTGCTCCATTAAAAGAAATTATGTGAAAACTGCTTTATGTGATTTGGGAGCTGGTGTTAGTGTTATGCCTTTCTATTTATATAAAAGACTTGATTTGAACAAACTCACACCTACTGAAATATCTTTGCAAATGGCTGACAAATCAACTGCCATACCTATCCGTATTTGTGAGGATGTGCATGTTGTTGTTGCTAATGTTACTATTTTGACTGACTTTGTTATACTTGAGATGCCCAGGGATCAAAACATGTCGATTATCCTTGGTAGAACCTTCTTGAATACTGCAGGGGTTGTTATTAATTGCAATAAAAGCAAGGTCACTTTTCATATCAATGGTAATGAGCATACGGTGCACTTTCCGAAGAAACAATTCCAAGTGAATGGTATTAATGTTATTGAAAAATCTCCGACAATCACTATTGGAAGTTTTCAACTACCTCTACCTACTATTAAAAAGAAATATGAAATTCTTATTGTAGGGGACGTTCATATCCCCATTGAGGTAACTTAGTGATTTACGAAAGTTCTTCGGTTTCATGCTAATCGAAAGTGGTTGTTAATAAGACTTGATCAACCTTATTAATGGATCATTTTTGAGAGGTATGAAGTTGATGAATTTAGTAAGCACTACCTTCTGTCCCTACCTTTTGTTTTCTATTTTTATTAGTTAAATAAAATAAAATGCCATGCTTTGTCTATTTTCTGCTTTTTCTGTGCAATAAAAAAGTGACCCAAAAATAAAAGTTCTCAGAATGCTCTGAAAATCCGATACGATTTTTTTCTGAATATTTCTGAATTTCTGGTGCAAATAATATCATAGGGAGGTGCGCCAGGTGGGCACAACCCACCTGGGCGAGCCAGGACCCCCAGGCGCGCCCTGGTGGGTGCTGCCCACCTGGTGGGCCCCCTCACTTCCTTCTTCTTCCCACACATCTCCATTCACCTAGGAAAAAAATCACTACACTCTCTCTCTCGTGTTCTTGCTCCCGAAACCGCGGATTTTGATCTCTTTGCTCGAAGCTCCGTTTCTGAAACTGTTTCGGGGATTTGTTGCTTGGTACGTGACTCCTCCATGTGTCCAATTAGTTTTTGCTTTAGTGGTTTATATTTAGAATAATTAGCTACTCTTGGTACTGCTGTAGATGAGCTTGCATGTTGAATTCTTTGAGTTCTAAGTAGTTTGAATGCTTGCTATGGCCTCTATACATCCCTATGAGTAGTTGCTATCAATTTTGTGAAGTTTTGTTGAGAAAAAATTTGTGGACTAAAAATTTCAGAATTTTGTTCATAGGAAAAAGATGAATATCTTTAGGAAGTTTGCTTCCAAGAAGAACTCCAAGGGGGTTATTGGGCAGTCATCTGACAATGATCTCCATACCCCGAGGTTGGCGGAGTTACGGTCGTGTGAGTGGTCGGACAATGAGTTCATGGAAGAGGACGGAATCCTCCAAGAATTCAACCAGTATGCTGCTAATGTCGGCCTCACCCACTTCATCGCAGCTGAATGCGAACAGTATCATCTCCTCACAAATTCCTTTCTGCAAAACTTTCATTTTCATTCTAGGAATAATCCCCCTGAGGTGTCATTTAATTTATATGCTGAACACCGCCAGATCCCACTTACTGAATTTTTTGACATATGCATGCTTCCTTCTGATGGGGGTTTGGTATAGCCTAGGCCCTCAGGGTTTTATGGTTCTTACCGTACTCTAACAGTGGGGGATGAGAGAGGAGTATCGGGCACCACTGCCACTAGCATGTAGTTTCCTGCCGTGTATTATTTTGCTTTATTTATCGCAAAGTGCTTGCTAGCGAGAGAGAAGGTGGGCTCACTTAGCACCCCAGACTTTGCTGTTTTGCGTCGCACACTTTATGGAGACAACACTTTTAGCTTGGGAGCTATTGTGGCACGTCGCCTTCACCTTAACGGATTCAAGGGTAAAATACATGGGGGCATTTATGCTACTCGTTTGGCAACTCATTTCAATGTGCAGATACGCCAGCATGATCACCCCTTGCCCAAGGTTTACCTAGACAGAGCAGCTATGAAGGACCATCAGTTTCTTGCTGCCGACTACCCTGATATTGACTTGCCTTACAACTTAGTTTTCAGTGTGGAAACTCGTGATGTTATCCCCTTGCCTGCACCTGCTTTGTTTGATTATGTTGCCAGGAATGGATACAGAGTTATGCATGAGGATATTGTCGCTTACCGAAACAACCTAGCGGTGGCACATGCGGAGCCTCAACAGTGGGACCCTATGGTGCCTGCTCCCCAGCACTTCAACATTGGACCTCACGGCTTCTACGACTAGTGATTACCAAGTTAGGCCAAAAGCCTAAGCTTGGGGGAGTACGTATTCCCACCAACATTACATTCATGTTCACACATTTCATTCCAGTCATCGGTGTCCACACTTTTTCATTGTATCATCCATGTTTAAATTATTTTCTTGCTTTCTTCTTGTGTGTTTGAAAAACTTTAAGAAAATCCAAAAATATGTTTCTTGCTTCTTTTTTATTTTTCTTCCTAGTTTAAATTGGTGTAGTACTAAAAAGAAAACCCAAAAATATTTCATTGTTCTTCTTTTACTTGTTGGGAGCTTTCCCATGTAAATATTTTTTCTCGTTTTTGCTTTTCCCTTTTTCGTTTGCTTGCTTTCGAAAAAACAAAAACTCCAAAAATATTCCAGTGTGTTTCTCTGAATTTATTTTTCTTTTATCGAGTCATACCAAGGAGAAGACCACGATGAAAATGATGAGTGAGTCTCATTTGCATTATTGTTGACCTAACAAAGAGCCCATATTACCTTGTCTTCGCCTCTTGAATAAAATGTTTACAGATTCTAGCTTAGTCCACGACACTCTTGCACTATTATTATTTCAAATCGTTCGGTCGTGCAAATGAAAGGCAATAATGACTATATTAGATGAACTGGTCATGGCAGAGAGAAACGGGTATGAACTCGACTTGTTCTGTTTTTGTAAATATGTTTAACCTAGTATCCATGCTTCAGCCTATTATAATCAAAAATGTTTGCAATGACAATTAGAGATTATAGTTCCTCATGCCATGCATAAGTAGCTAGGAGTGAATAATTACTTATCTTAGATATCAACATTGCATTAAAATGATTGTGATGTTGTATGATGATATGGTATCCTCCTATGAATGTTCGAGTGGCTTTATTTGGCACATGTTCATGCATGTAGTTGAATCAAAATCAACATACCCTCTATGATATTTATGTTCATGGTGTTCATATCCTACTCATGCTAGTATCCAATGTTACTTATGCATAATGCATGTTCATGACCGTTGTTGCTCTCTAGCTGGTCGCTTCTCAACCTAATTGCTAGCCTTCACCTGTACTAAGTGGGAACTCTGCTTGTACATCCAAAAACCTGAAACCCAAGTTATTCCAGATGAGTCCACCATACCTACCTATATGCGGTATTACCCTGACGTCCTAAGTAAATTTGCATGTGACACCTCTAAAAACTTCAAATAAATATCGTTTTTGTGTGCCTGGATCGTTCATGGAACGACAGGAGGTAGTCGGTATCTTCAATGCTAAGCGGGTTATTCTCAGGTCGAGTGTTTATTCACTCGCCATCACACGAGAAAAGGACGGTAATAGGGATGCCCAGTCCCAAACTGCAAAAAGAACAGAGCTTCCAAATAATCAAACAAAAACTCCCAATGGAGTCATGACCTTTATATTTCCGCTTGGGAACCGCCACTAGCGTGTTTAGCATGGAAGATATTGATAACTGATGGTCATGAAGTAAATGAGGAGGGTGCATGTCTCAAAATATCATTTACCTCTGTTTTAAAAACTTGAGCTCTGGCACCTCTGCAAATCACTGCTTCCCTCTGCGAAGGGACTATCTATTTACTTTTATGTTGTATCATCACCTTCTCAAATAAGCGCCAGAACCTGAGAGCATGATAACACGCAAGTATACGGGATATAGCCTCTTTCGATAAGTAAGAATGTCGAAACCAACGAGGAGCTAAAGGTAGAGCAAATATTCTCTCAAGCCCTATCTGCCACTGATACGACTCTACGCATGCTTAGTGTTTGCTTTACCTAGAACAAGTATGAAACTAGAAGTAATTTGTAGGTGTTGTTGGATAGGTTTGCAAGATAATAAAGAGCACGTAAATAAAAGCTAGGTGCTGTTTAGATAAAGAAGTAATAAAGTAAATATAACGAGTGTGGAAAAGTGGTGGTAGGAGTTGTGGAATTGTCCCTAGGCAATTGACTATGTTACTAGACCGGTAATCACTATTGCAATTCTATTTGAGGGAGAGGCATAAGCTAACATACTTTCTCTACTTGGATCATATGCACTTATGCTTGAAACTCTAGCAAGCATCCGCAACTACTAACTATTCATTAAGGTAAAACCCAACCATAGCATTAAAGCATCAAGTCCCCTTTATCACATACGCAAACAACCTATTTACTCGGGGCTGTGCTTCTGTCACTCACGCCACCCACCATAAGAAAATCATAAACATATTGCAAACCCTACAGCAGGGATACCTCACGCTTGCGTACACGGAGAGCACTATAGGACAGCACCAATAATAAAACATGCAACTCAAACCAATCATAGCAATTCATCAATCACCGATAGGACAACGGAAATCTACTCAGACATCATAGGATGGCAACACATCATTGGATAATAATATGAAGCATAAAGCACCATGTTAAAGTAGAGGGTACAACGGGATGCGGGAGAGTGGACCGCTGAATATAGATGGGGAAGGTGATGGAGACGTTGGTGAAGATGATGGAGGTGTTGGTGAAGATCACGGTGATGATGATGGCCCTCGGCAGCGCTCCGACGCCACCGAAAGCAAGGGGGAGAGAGGCCCCCTTCTTCTTCTTCCTTGACCTCCTCTCTAGATGGGAGAAGGGTTTCCCCTCTGGTCCTTGGCTCCCATGGCTTGGGAGGGGCGAGAGCCCCTCCGAGATTGGATCTATCTCTCTGTTTCTGCGTTCTCAGATTCTACCCCTTCACCGTTTCTTTAATATCCGGAGATCCGTAACTCCGATTGGGGTGAATCTTTCGCCCAGATTTTTCTCATAAAATTAGCTTTCTTGCGGCAAAAGAAGGGCATTAACTGCCTTACCGGTGGCCCACGAGAGTGCCAGGCGCGCCGAGGGGGTGTGGGCGCGTGCCCCTGTCTCGTGGCCACCTCGGACACCGTTTCGCGTTGATTCTTCCTCCGGAAAAATCCCAAATATTCCAAAATAATTATCCGTCCGTTTTTATCCCGTTTGGACTCCATTTGATATTGGTCTTCTGCAAAACATAAAACATGCAACAAACAGAAACTGGCATTGGGCACTGGATCAATATGTTAGTCCCAAAAATAGTATAAAAAGTTTCCAAAAGTATATGAAAGTTGAAGAATATTGGCATGGAATAATCAAAAATTATAGATATGACGGAGACGTATCAACATCCCCAAGCTTAATTCCTACTCGTCCTCGAGTATGTAAATGATAAAAAAGATAATTTTTGATGTGGAATGCTACCTAGCATAATCTTGATCATATGTCTAATCATGGCATGAATATTAAGACACGAGTGATTCAAAGCAATAGTCTATCATTTGACACAAAAACAATAATACTTCGAGCGTACTAATAAAGCAATCATGTCTTTTCAAAACAACAAGGCCAAAGCAAGCTTATCCCTACAAAATCATATAGTTTGGCCATGCTTCATTTTCGTCACACAAAATGCTCCCATCATGCACAACCCCGATGACGAGTCGAGCAATTGGTTCATACTTTTTAACGCGCTTCAGCTTTTTCAACCCTCACACAATACATGAGCGCAATCCATGGATATAGCACTATAGGTGGAATAGAATATAATGATGGAGGTTATGTGGGGAAGACAAAAAAGGAGAAAGTCTCACATCGACGCGGCTAATCAACGGGCTATGGAGATGCCCATCAATTGATGTCAATGCGAGGAGTAGGGATTGCCATGCAACGGATGCACTAAGAGCTATAAATGTATGAAAGCTCAACAAAAGAAACTAAGTGGGTGTGCATCCAACTTGCTTGCTCATGAAGACCTAGGGCATTTGAGGAAGCCCATCGTTGGAATATACAAGCCAAGTTCTATAATGAAAATTCCCACTAGTAAATGAAACTGAGAACATATGAGACTCTCTATATGAAGAACATGGTGCTACTCTGAAGCACAAGTGTGGTAAAAGGATAGTAACATTGCCCCTTTTCTTTTTTTTTCTTTTTTTTTCTTTTTTTCTTTTTTCGGTGGGCTTCTTTGGCCCCCTTTTTATTTAGGCTTCTTTGACCTTTCTTTTTTTCCTTTTTTTATGGGGCAATGCTCTATAATGATGATCATCACACTTTTATTTACTTACAACTCGATACTAGAACAAAGATATGACTCTATATGAATGCCTCCGGCGGTGTACCAGGATGTGCAATGATCTAGCATAGCAACGACATCAAAAAACGGACAAGCCATGAAAACATCTTGCTAGCTATCTTACGATCATGCAAAGCAATATGACAATAAATGCTCAAGTCATGTATATGATGATGATGGAAGTTGCATGGCAATATATCTCGGAATGGCTATGGAAATGCCATGATAGGTCGGTATGGTGGCTGTTTTGAGGAAGATATAAGGAGGCTTATGTGTGATAGAGCGTATCATATCACGGGGTTTGGATGCATCGGTGAAGTTTGCACCGACTCTCGAGGTGAGAAAGGGCAATGCACGGTACCGAAGAGGCTAGCAATGATGGAAAGGTAAAAGTGCATATAATCCATGGACTCACACTAGTCATAAAGAACTCATATACTTATTGCAAAAGTTTATTAGCCCTCGAAGCAAAGTACTACTACGCATGCCCCTAGAGGGATAGATTGGTAGGAAAAGACCACCGCTCATCCCCGACTGCCACTCATAAGGAAGACAATCAAAGAAACATGCCATGCTTCAAATTTGTCATACAACGGTTACCATATGTGCATGCTACGGGACTTGCAAACCTCAACATAAGTGTCTCTACAATCCACAACCACCCACTAGCATAACTCTAATATCACCATCTTTATATCGCAAAACTATTGCAAGGAAACAAACATATCATATTCAGCGATCTACAAGTTTATGTAGGATTTTATGACTAACCATGTGAATGACCAATTCCTGTCATCTCTATAAATAGATATAAGTGAAGCAAGAGAGTTTAATTCTTTCTACAAAAGATATGCCCACGCTCTAACAAATGTATAAATGAAGCAAAAGAGCATTCTACAAATGGCGGTTTTCTATGTGAAGAGAAATAGGCAATCCAAACTTCAAACGATATACGTGAAGCACATGAAGCATTCTATAAATCAACCAAGGACTATCTCATACCAGCATGGTGCATAAAAGAAAAATGAAAACTAAATGTAAAAGACGCTCCAAGACTTGCACATAATGCATGAACGAAACGAATCCGAAAACATACCGATACTTGTTGAAGAAAGAGGGGATGCCTTCCGGGGCATCCCCAAGCTTAGACGCTTGAGTCTCCTTGAATATTTACTTGGGTTGCCTCGGGCATCCCCAAGCTTGAGCTCTTGCCTCTCTTCCTTTTCCTCATATCGAAACTTCCTCGATTACATACTTCATCCACACAAAACTTCAACAGAAAACTCGGTAAGATCCGTTAGTATAATAAAGAAAATCACTACTCTAAGTACTGTTGTAAACCAATTCATATCTTGTTTTTGCATTTTGTCTACTGTAATATAGCTTTTCCATGGCTTAATGCACAGATATAAATTGATAGTTTCATCAAAACAAGCAAACTATGCATCAAAAACAGAATCTGTCAAAAACAGAACAGTCTGTAGCAATCTGAACATTCACCATACTTCTGGTACCCCAACAATTCTACCAAAATTCGGAAAAATAAAAAAGTTGTACAGCAAGACAGTTCAAAAGTAATCAGAACCAATTGACGTTCCAGTTAAAAATGTAAAATCGAGCACTACAGCCAAAGTTTCTGTCCTGCACCGTACAAACCAACAAGCATTGTAAACATCCTAAAGGCAAACCTTGGCACATTATTTTTATAATACAATGGAATTGTACAAGGGGATAATTATTTTCGTTGAAAAGTTTCTGTAATCAAGATTCACAAAGTTTCCATGAGCATGAACAAAGTTCAAGGAGCTCTCCCACTTCAACAATGCTTGTCTTTCTCACTTTCACTTTCCTTTTTGAAAAGTTTTTAGGTTCCCCTCTTATTTTTTTGTTTTTAAACTATATGCAAGCACTCAACAGAAATAGATGACTCTCTAAAACTTCCGGGTTGTCTCCCTGGTAGCGCTTTCTTTAAAGCCATTGAGCTAGGCATAAAGTGCTCAAGTAATGGATCCACCCGGATCCCAAGGTATATCAAAGCCAATTTTAATTAACAATGATTTGTAATTTAGTAGTGAGCACAAAGTAACATATATCATGCAACAACGAAGTCTAACCCTCTTCCTATGCATCCGCATGTCATAAAAGAACAATTCATGTACACCAAGTAAAGGCCAATGCATAGTATAAGCGGTTTCTTGCAATTTTACCATATTGGAAACATAGAGAGGTGGAGATATAGTTCCTCTCTCATAATAATTGCAAGTAGGAGCAGCAAGCACATGCATATTATATCTATCAAAATCATCAAGTGCAATGGTAAAATGCAACCCATCAACATAATCCTTTATAAGCACAAACTTCTCCGATGTAGTGTAGTTTGGAGAATTCAAAAGGATAATAGGACTATCATGCGTTGGTGCAATAGCAACAATTTCATGTTTAACATAAGGAATTATAGCAAGTTCATCTCCATAAGCATAATTCATATTGGCATCTTGGCCACAAGCAAAGCAAGCATCATCAAAAAGGGATATTTCAAACAAATTCAAGGGATCATAGCAATCATCATAGCAATCATCCTTCGGTAAGCACGAAGGGGAATTAAACAATGTATGAGTTGAAGAGTTACTCTCATTAGAAGGTGAGAATGGGTAGCTAATCCGCTCTTCCTCCTTTTGTTCTTCACTCTCCTCATCATCTTTTTCATCCAATGAGCTCACAGTTTCATCAATTTCTTCTTCCATAGCTTCCTGCAAAATATTAGTCTCTTCTTGGACAGCGGGGTAGGCCTCAATATATAGTTTAACATAGGCATTAGAAGCATAATTATCATAGCAATATTCAAGTATGGCAAAATTTTCAGATTTGTAGAGAGTAGCACCATACTTTTCAATCAAAGAAGCAATTTCATAAGCACCCTTAAAAGCAACAAATTCTTCAATTTGTTGAACATCATAGTAATTATAAACACCCTTAGCATATGAAGATATGATTCCATTATCACTAAACAAGCATTGGTAGGGAAGGTGTTTCTTAGGGTTTTCAGAACAACAAGTAACATCATATAATTCACATAAAGTCCAAGCATAGCATTACAAACGTTGAATTTGATCCCATAATAGTTTCCCTTTTTCAGATATACGGTGTCGCACATAACAAGCATGCTCATCTAAAGTTTTGCCCTCAACTAAGCTAGTTGGGGTTTCAGCACGAGCACAAAGGGATCAAAGATGATCCGAGTAAAAAGCTTCAGTAGTGTGATAGATTTTGAGTGGTTCTTCAACCATTGGTGCAGTAGGTACAACTATTTTTTTTGGTATTTTGCGTTTCCTACCCATAACTAAAGATAGAAAACAACTAAGAACAGCAAATAAAAATTACTTAGTGATAAAGCAAACAAGCACACACGAGAATATTCACCCCATGCTATGACTCCCCGGCAACGGTGCCAGAAAAGAGTCTTGATAACCCACAAGTATACGGTATAGTTGTAGCCTCTTTAGATAAGTAAGAGTGTCGAACCCAACGAGGAGCTAAAGGTAGAACAAATATTCTCTCAAGCCCTATCTACCACTGATACAACTCTACGCATGCTTAGTGTTCTCTTTACCTAGAACAAGTATGAAACTAGAAGTAATTTGTAGGTGTTGTTGGATAGGTTTGCAAGATAATAAAGAGCATGTAAATAAAATCTAGGGGCTGTTTAGATAAAGAAGTAATAAAGTAAATATAAAGAGTATGGAAAAGTGGTGGTAGGAGTTGTGGAATTGTCCCTAGGCAATTGAGTATGTTACTAGACCGGTAATCACTATTGCAATTCTATTTGAGGGAGAGGCATAAGCTAACATACTTTCTCTACTTGGATCATATGCACTTATGATTGAAACTCTAGCAAGCAGTCGCAACTACTAAAGATTCATTAAGGTAAAACCCAAGCATAGCATTAAAGCATCAAGTCCCCTTTATCCCATACGCAAACAACCTACTTACTCGGGTCTGTGCTTCTGTCACTCACGCCACCCACCATAAGCAAATCATAAACATATTGCAAACCCTAAAGTGGGGATCCCTCACGCTTGCGTGACACGGAGAGCACTATAGGACAACACCAATAATAAAACATGCAACTCAAACCAATCATAGCAATTCATCAATCACCGATAGGACAACGGAAGTCTACTCAGACATCATAGGATGGCAACACATCATTGGATAATAATATGAAGCATAAAGCACCATGTTCAAGTATAGGGTACAGCGGGATGCGGGAGAGTGGACCGCTGAATATAGATGGGGGAAGGTGATGGAGACGTTGGTGAAGATGATGGAGGTGTTGGTGAAGATCGCGGTGATGATGATGGCACCCGGCAGTGCTCCGACGCCATCGGAAGCAAGGGGGAGAGAGGTCCCCTTCTTCTTCTTCTTCCTTGACCTCCTCCCTAGATGGGACAAGGGTTTCCCCTCTGGTCCTTGGCTCCCATGGCTTGGGAGGGGTGAGAGCCCCTCCGATATTTGATCTATCTCTCTATTTCTGCTTTCTTAGATTCTACCCCTTCACCGTTTCTTTAATATCCGGAGATCCGTAACTCCGATTGGGGTGAATCTTTTGCCCAGATTTTTCTCATAAAATTAGCTTTCTTGCGGCAAAAGAAGGGCATCAGCCGCCTTACAGGTGGCCCACGAGAGTGCCAGGCGTGCCCAGGGGGTGTGGGCGCGCCCCCCTGTCTCGTGGCCACCTCGGACACCGTTTCGCATTGATTCTTCCTCCAGAAAATCCCAAATATTCCAAAATAATTCTCCGACCGTTTTTATCCCATTTGGACTCCGTTTGATATTGGTTTTCTGCGAAACATAAAACATGCAACAAACAGGAACTGGCACTAGGCACTGGATCAATATGTTAGTCCCAAAAATAGTATAAAAAGTTTCCAAAAGTATATGAAAGTTGAAGAATATTGGCATGGAACAATCAAAAATTATAGATACAATGGAGACGTATCAGAGCACTGATGTCATGCTGATGCATTGTATATAGGTAATGTTGGGTGCATCATGACTGGATCTTTTCTACCATGAATTACAATGTTTAGTCACTGCTTGAAGTTTGGGGGTGCTCTGCATTTATGTTTTGCGGTCTCAGAAAGGGCTAGTGAGATACCATTATTGCCATATTATATCATGGTTGTTTTGACAACGTGTTGCTATTTGAGATATCTTATTATTGCTCTCTAGTTGTTTATGTCATTGATATGAGTTAATATAATTTTTACGAGTTATTGTTCACATGGTTAGTTATAATCTTTGCTGAGAACCTGGGCTCTATTTAAGCTTATTTATGAAACAAGAGCAAAAGAGTTTGTAAAAGTTTTTATTTTTCACTTTCGGTTTATCAACTGAATTGCTTGAGGACAAGCAAAGGTTTAAGCTTGGGGGAGTTGATATGTATCCAATATATTTACTTTTCCTAACGCTTTTCCTCTTGTTTTGGACTCAAATTTGCATGATTTGAATGAAACTAACCCCGGACTAACGTTGTTTCCAGCAGAACTACCATGTTGTGGTTTTTGTGCAGAAATAAAAGTTATCGGAATGGAACGGAACTTTGTGAGGATTTTTTATATCAAATAAGAGAATTTCTAGAGCCAGGAGGTACCTGAGGGGGGCACCTGGGTGGGCACAACACACCAGGGCGCCCCCCCCCATGCGCGCCCTGGTGGGTGCCGCCCACCTGGTGGCCCTGCTGACACTCAAACCGACGCTATAAAATCCCATATTTCCAGAAAAAATAAGGGAGAAAGAATTATCGCATTTCACGAGACAGAGCCGCCGCCGTCTCCTGTTCTTCATCAGGAGGCCAAATCTGGAGTCCGTTTGGGGCTCCGGAGAGGGGGATCTTCAATCTTCGTCATCACTAACGCATCTCCATCACCAATTCCATGATGCTCCCCACCGGGAGTGAGTAATTCATTTGTTGGCTCGCTGGTCGGTGAGGAGTTGGATGAGATTCATCATGTAATCGAGTTAGTTTTGTTAGGGCCTGATCCCTAGTATCCAGTATGTTCTGAGATTGATGTTGCTATGACTTTGCCATGCTTAATGCTTGTCACTTTGGGCCTGGCTGTCATGATTTCAGATTTGTACCATTTATGTTATCACCATTATATCCATGTTCTAGATCCAATCTTGCAAGTTATAGTCACCTACTACGTGTTATGATCCGGCAACCCCGAAGTGACAATAGTCGGGACCACTCCCGCTGATGACAGTAGTTTTAGTAGTTCATGTATTCACCGTGTGTTAATGCATTGTTCCGGTTCTCTATTAAAAGGAGGCCTCAATATCCCTTAGTTTCCAATAGGACCCCGCTGCCACGGGAGGGTAGGACAAAATATGCCATGCAAGTTCTTTCGATAAGCACGTATGACTATTTACGGAATACATGCCTACATTATATTTATGAAGTGGAGCTAGTGACATATCGCCCTAGGTTATAACTGTCTCATGATGAATATCATCCAACGAGTCACCAATCCAATGCCTACAAATTTATCTTATGTTGTTCTTGCTAAGTTACTACTGTCGCTACTGTTACCATTACTACTACTTCTATCATTAAAACTATTATACTAGTGTGCTATTAATCACTTTGTTGCAGATAATTAATCTCCAGGTGTGGTTGAATTGACAACTCAACTGCTAATACCTTCAAATATTCTTTGGCTCCCCTTGTGTCGAATCTATAAATTTGGGTTGAATAGTCTACCCTCGAAAACTATTGATATCCCCTATACTTGTGGGTTATCATCTCTATACATTCAAATACGATCATGGTGACTGTCGTCTACGGAAGATAGCAATTTGTCGAGTTCCCAACCGCTCTTGGGATTACAAGAACTATGAAGTTGTTGCTATCTTCGACAAGCTTGTTGTCGTCCTTACTTCAACGCCTCGATGGATAATGCTAAAAAATAATTGCTATTTTTTTGATATTTTGAAAGACATGATTGTTTGTTGGGATGCCTGAGTATTGATGTCTTTATGTCAAATTATAGACTATTACTTTGAATCACTCGTGTCTTAATATTCATGCCATGATTAGATATATGATCAAGATTATGCTAGGTAGCATTCCACATCAAAAATTATCTTTTTTATCATTTACCTACTCGAGGACGAGCAGGAATTAAGCTTGGTTGATACGTCTTCGTCGCATCTATAATTTTTTATTGTTTCATGCAGATATTATACAACTTTCACATATTTTTGGCAATATTTTATATGATTTATCGGACTAACATATTGATCCAGTGCCCAGTGCCAGCTCCTGTTTGTCGCTTGTTTTTTGTTTTGCAGAATATCCATACCAAATGAAGCCCAGACGTACGTAGAATTATTTTGGAATATATGTGATTTTTGGGAGGTAGAATCAACGCAAACGGAGGCCCACCTCCACTACCCACTAGGGCGCGCGATGGTGCCTTGTGGGTACCCATAAGTCGTTTGGGGCTCTACTTCGGGCGTAAATAATCTTATATCCGGGAAAATCATGTTAAAGTTTCAGCGCAATTGGAGTTACGGATCTCCGGATATTTAAGAAACGATTTTCGACCAGAAAATAGGAACGCAAAACAGAAGAGAACAGAGAGATAGATCCAATCTAGGAGGGGCTACTGCCCCTCCGCCGCCATGGAGGCCATGGAGTATAGGGGGAACCCTCCTCTCATCTAGGGGGAGGCCAAGGAAGAAGAAGAAGAAGGAGGGGCTCTCTCCCCCTCTCTCCTAGTGGCGCCGGAGTGCCGCCAGGGCAAGGATCATGACGGCGATCTACATCAACAACCTTGCTACTGTCAACACCAACTTTCTCCCCTTCTATGCAACGGTGTAACCTCTCTATTCCCGCTACAACTCTCTACTTAAACATGGTGCTCAACACTATATATTATTATCCAATGATATGTGGTTATCCTATGATGTTTGCCTAGATCCATTTTTTCCTATGGGTAGATTGGTGATCGTGATTCGTTTGAGTTGTATATTTTATTTTAGTTTTGTCCTACGGTGCCCTCTATGTCGCGCAATGTCGGTGGGAAACGACACCTATGGGATCACAAGAATCCCTACTATGGTTGCGGGGCGCGGGATCGTGAGAAGAGCGGGACTAGCAATCAGCACAAGGATGATTTACCCAGGTTCGGGCCGCAAAGATGCGTAAAACCCTACAGTCCTGCTTTGGTGGATGTATTCAGTGAACTTGAGCTCTCGAACTAGCTATGGTCCTGTCTGGTTCCAAAGAGCCAAATCCTTTTCAAGTGCACCATGGGCCTCCTTTTATAGGCGAAGGGGCTGCCACAGTGGCACACAGGAGGTGAAAAGTTCTACAGTGCTGCGAGCTTATCGCTGGTATTACAGGACAAGGTGCATTTAATGCGAGGCTTAGGTGTCCCTTCACTTTATCGGGGACGGGGGTGAGGCCGGTCCCGTCCGTCACCGCTCCTCCTCGCTTCGACACGCGCCCTGGCCAGCGATGCATGCCGTTCCATGTAGGCAGGCAAGCAGCTGAGGTGGTGCAGTGGTGGAGCCTCCACGAAGGGCTGCATGCTGCCACGCAGGTGCCTGCCCAGCTGGTTGGGTCGGTAGTTGCATGTGAACGGCGGCGGAGGCTTGGCTGGTGTGGGCCTGGCAGTGGCCCCACTGGCGCCCTTGGCGAGGGCCTTGCCGGGTGGCCCGGCAAGGGTCTTGCCGTGGCACGCTGTTGTCTCTGGCAAGAACCTTGCCGGGGGTCTTGTGGGCTTCCTCGGCAAGAACCCTGCCGAGGATCTTTGCTTTCCAATCGTCATTTGATCTTGAATATTATTTGTCTTCACAAAGATCTGTATGCCACCACGGAGGTGCCTCCCGATCCCTGCCCCAACGCGTTTGTTAGCATTGGCAGGCTTGAAGGTGGCTTGCTCCGTTGGTGTGGGCGAGCTGCCCCGGTAAGGGTCTTGCCGGGGCTGCTGAGGCTGCCCCGGCAAGGGTCCTTGCCGGGGAAACCTGCTTCGTCCATCCGATCTCCGTGGCCTTGGTCCTTGTCATTGCTTTGTTTGTCTTGTGCCTTCGGCTTCTCTCTGGCTTCCCTCCCTTGCCCTACTATGTGTGGCCGTGGCGGGTGGCTCCAATTGCCCGTGCACAAATAAAGGGGTCAAAAGCAAAGCCCCTACTTTTGTACACCGACATGAGCCCCCGGGCCTGGGCCATACATAAGTGTGACACGTTGTTGGGCCAGGCCCAGAATGGTGCGCGGGCAGGCGGGGCAGATTTTACCGTGGTAACTACTCTGTCTGCTGTGCTTCCCCACGTCATGTGTTGGATGCGCGTCGTGGGGGAGCGTGCGTGACGTGCGAGGCATGCGTGGGACGGTTCCCGCACACATGCGTCGTATCGTAGTTAATGGGAAAGGAGGCAGCCCGCGCCTTCCCCATAAAAAGGAATAACCGCGGGCGCGCTGCTCACTTTACCCCTTCTCTGCGTCTTCTCCAATCTTGGAACCACCGCCCCCTTTCTTACTTCTCGAGCCCCCTGCTCTCGTCCATCGTCGACGTGCTTCCGCCATTCCCCGCCCTCTTGCTTCTCGCAGCCGCCATGGAGCCCAAATCCACCAAAGGCAAGGGAGTGGCCAAAGACGTTGGGGCGACGGAGCCATCGGAGAGCGAGCTGGTGGCGCGACGGGCGCAGTTCGCCCTCTTCTCCTCGGCGGTCGACGTGCCCATGCTCCGAAAGTTCTACAAGCTTTTGTGGGGGGTGAAGACGGGGGGACAAACGACGGGGCATCTAGCCACACGCGTCGTCCCTGCCTGCGCCGGGCATGCCCCAAATCGGTACCCCTTCTTCGTCGACTACTTCTCCTTCTCTAATTTTTTCAAGGACATTATGCACACCTTTGGCTTCCGCCTTCTGGATTTCACTCCGAATATCGTGGCGTGCATGGCTCTTTTCGTGCATCTCTGTGAGGGCTTTGCCAGAGTGCACCCCAACACGGTGCTCTTTCGCCACTACTTCTACCCTCGGATCCAAAAGGAGGGCGCCATCACCGGCAGCGTTGCCTGGATCTCGAGGGCCAAGGGGGCATACCTGGAGGGTGCCATGAAGGAGAGGTGGGAAGAGTGGCGGGGCCGGTGGTGTTGGATCAAGGAGGAGAACCCGCCAGCATTCTGCGAGGTTCGCCGGGTGGCGCCAGTCCGTGGAAAGGACTGGGGCAACATCGACACCGACGACGAGAAGCTCACGATTACCACCACCAGGATCCTTAGGCTCACCCAGGACGGGCTCACCCTCGAAATGATCGGGGCGGACTTCATCCGCCGTCAAATCACTCCTCTGCATGACAAGGGGAGGTCGGCCTGGCTCTTCGTGAATGCTGCTGAAATCATGAGGCTCCGCCCCGGCCTTGACCAAAATCTAACGATGCTGAGGCACGCCCATCTCTGCCAACGGATCTTCCAGCTCGAGGTCAATGAAGAAGGCAAGGTTGAGCGGTCCGGCAAGGTCGTGAGAGTTGCCGCGAAGGCCAGCAAGGTGCACAAGGAGCCCGTTTTCAAGTTGTCGACGGGGGTGGTCCCGTTTTGCAACAATTCTCGCCGGTTGAAGATTATTGCCATGATGCCGCTCTTTAACGCACATGGCCTTGACCCGAGCTGGGTTGAGCCGGACGAGCTTAAGGTGAACGAATTCTTCGACACTTTGCACGAGGGGTACATCACCGCCGAGTTGCGGCTTGTCCAGGACACCTCTCAGGAGGAGTTGGACTACATCACCGCCAGGGTGAGGGAGGCGAGGCTTGTCACGGAGGAGGCAAAGCTTGCCGAGGAGGTCGGCAGCGCCAGCAGCGTGAAGGACACAACCGCGGCGGAGGCGGAGGAAGAAGAGCTTGCCAAGTGGGCGGCGGCCGCTGGGTAGGCTAGCGGCACTGGCGCCGGGGCCCCCCTCATCAAGGATGTGGTCGACGGGTCGTCGTTGGAGGAGGATGAGGGGGAGGAGACCGTGGCTGCCAACCCTCCAGTCTCTGGAAGGGGGCGAGTCCTGCGGCGGGCCGCCTGCGGTGAGCCGGTTCGTCCTGGCCGGGCCGCGCAGCTGCGATTGGCCCAGGGGCGTCGGTGCGCCAGACGAGAGCTGCAGTGACGAAGAAGGTAGTGGAGGCCGTGGCGGCGAAGAAAAGGGCATCCGCTTCCTCGTCGTCCAAGCGTGCCTAGACGCCACCGCCTCCCCCTTTGCCGGTAGGTGCTGGCGCGGGGATTGCCTTTGACCTGGGGCCCCTCAGCCCGGAGAGGAAGAGGAAGGGAGCAGAGGAGGAGGAGGAGGATGAAGAGTAAGCTCTGCTTCCCCCCCCCCCTTTTTTGTTTTGTTTTCTCCATTTCCTCGAATGGTGCGGCTCACTCTGAGTCATCTTCATCCCGCAGGGACGTGGAGACGCTGGCCCAAAGGGTAAAGAGGGCCAGAATTTCGATGAGCGGCCAGCCCCCGGCAGGCACCTCCGACACGCCACTGGTGGTATCGAGCAGCCCGGACAGCAGCCCACGGCCCAGCCCCTAGCGTGAGTTCATTACTCGTCCTTCATCAAACATGCGCCATGCGCAGTGCATCGGTACTGACCATGCCATGGGTGTAGGAAGGGAGCAGCACCAAGGGGATCTGCAGAGGGCTTCCCCAAATGCGCCATCCCCGTCGACCACGCCGCCTCGAGGGGCATCCCCGACAAGGGCACCGAGCACCGAGGACATGCACACGGAGGAGGCGGAAGAGAACACAGGCGCCGGTGGCTTTGCCTCGACGCCAAACCTTGGCGGGGAAGGGACTTCTGCCTCTCGTCCTTCTATTTCCGCTTGCGTTCTTCTCTCCTTTTTCTTTACTGGCTTTGGTCTTGGCTCCGTCCTGTCCTCTTCTTGGCATTCAGACCCCTCCTTGATGGATCCAGAGGATGTTGATACCATCATCAAGGACGTTGCCGAGGATGCCGCAGCGCAGGCCGAGAAGATTGCCTCCGACGAGAGTGCCGAGGGTGCTTCCGAGGACGCCGCCAAGGGGCCCACCGAGGAGCCCGGCAAGGGGCCTGCCGAGGAGGCTGGCAAGGCCGCTGCCGAGGAGGTGGTGGTCGACAACTAGCCCTCCTCCTCCGCTGCCTCCGGCTCCGGCAGGTACCTGAGGGTGAGTGAGGACCTCTTTGTCCATCTCCCAGGCGCGTCGAGCTCCAGGGCTCCCATCGAGGGGGAGGTGTTCGATGGCGAGGTGCTTGTCGCCACCGGGCTCGCGGTCATCGACGAGCCGAGCATTGGTGGCCATGGCTCCCAGGAGGAGCGGCTGCTCCAAGCCATGGGCGCCAGCTTCCGGGAGCTCCGGGCTCTCCACCGCGCTCGTCTGGACAAAGCCAAGTCTAGGGCAGCGGTGGTGGAGAAAGCGGGGGCGGACTTCGAGGGGGTGCATCGTCAAGGCGCAAGATTGGTTCCGCTAGGCTTAGTACGAGCTGAAGGCCGCCCAGAGCGAGCTAGCCAGGTGCAACGTAGAGCTCACCATGAAGCTGGCCGACATCGAGAAAGCCCAAGAAACAGCGAAGAACTTGGCCGCCGAAGCCGAAGCCGCCCGGACCCAGCGTGAGGCTGCACTGAACTCCCAGGAGGAGGATCTTGCCGCGCGCGAGGAGAAGCTTGCCGCCACGCTCCATCGCAAGGATGAAGAAGTGTACAAACTTGTCGTGCAGCGGACCCAAGAGCTGGAGCATAGGCATCAGGAGGCACTCAATGCCCAGGCTCAGGTCTACGCCAGCAAGGTGAAGGAGCTGGAGGAGCAAGCTTTGAAGCTGTCCAAGGAGAAGGACACGCTTAACGGTGCCCTGGTGGAGGCACAGGGCGCGGTCGTCAGCAAGGCTGGAGAACTCTCCGAAGCCAACGACTCCATCAGAGACCTCAAGCTGAAGCTGGGGGATCTCGAGAAGGTGTTGTCGGAGGCCAGGGCCCGAGAAGGGATCCTGACCAAGGACCTCGCCACCGAGAAGCATTTGCGGATGAACGAGACCGCCAACCTCAACAACCAAGTGGAGGGCGAGAAGCGTTGGCTCGAACACCTTGCCGCCGTCGCGAATTCGGCCGCCATGCAGCTAGGCACCATGGGGATGCCGGACATGAGTTATGCCCCGGAGACGAGCCTGAGCCCCAACGCCAACCTGACCCTGTACTTTGAAAGGGTCGTTCGCACCCTGGAGCGGCTCCACTCCAACCGGGCGGTCTCCCTGGCCGAGGAGTCCCGGATGCTCTGGCGGGACGTCATGACCAAGGTGCTTGCCAAGATAGTGCATTGGCACCCCGACCTCGACTTTGAAGTTGTGCTGAGGAGCTTGCTAGAGGATGCTGACATTGCGGCGCTCAATGAGCGTATCAAGCCCATCCTCAGCCGCATCAACAGAATCAAGAGGTTGGAAGGCTAGCGCTGGGACTAGGCACCCTTTTCCTTATCGCCGCTGCAGGTTCATGACCAAGATAATTGCTATCTTTAGTTAGAACCGTGGCAACAATTTATGTAATATAACTCTGCAGTATTCCAGAAATTATGCATATTATCTTCCTGTTCGATTTTCCTTTGTATGTCCACCCTACATCGACTAGATAGGCTTGCCGACGCGTAAACCCAAGGCGGCATCTTGAAGACGGATCCCTGTTAGCCTGCCGGGTGCGCTTGCTGCCGGGCGAAGCACCTTGCCGCCCTTAGCGCGGCCGCTCGATCTGTCGAGCTTGACTCGAGTCAGAGCCAAGAGTGTTGCTGATGGCGAAAGGCTACCCTGCCGCTCTCGACGCGGCCGCTCGAACTGTTGAGTGGACTTGAAACAGAACAAGGGCATTGCCAATCGCAGGAGGGCTCCTCTGCGTACAGGTTTTCCATACATAGCCAGAACCGTCGAGGATAATAACCTTATATTTAAGGACAAAAATTTAAAGTTCAGCATGACTTAGCTCTCTCGTCGCCGCCCTGGCGTCCTTCGTGCTAACAGGTAGCGCCATTCTCTTGGCCGCCTTCTCCGCAGGAGTTGTGGCGATGATGAATTGTTGGGCTAGCTACTAGACCAGATTCTCACAATTTGCGCCCCTACCTGGCGTGCCAAAGATGTCGGTGGGAAACGACACCTATGGGATCACAAGAATCCTTACTACGGTTGTGGGGCGCGGGATCGTGAGAAGAGCGGGACTAGCAATCAGCACAAGGAGGATTTACCCAGGTTCGGGCTGCAAAGATGCGTAAAACCCTACAATCCTGCTTTGGTGGATGTATTCAGTGTTCTTGAGCTCTCGAACTAGCTATGGTCCTGTCTGGTTCCAAAGAGCCGAATCCTTTTTCAGTGCACCATGGGCCTCCTTTCATAGGCGAAAGGGGCTGCCACAGTGGCACACAGGAGGTGGAAAGTTCTACAGTGTTGCGAGCTTATCGCTGGTATTACAGGACAAGGTGCATTTAATGCGAGGCTTAGGTGTCCCTTCGCTTTATCGGGGACGGGGGCGAGGCCGGTCCCGTCCGTCGCCGATCCTCCTCGCTTCGACATGCGCCCTGGCCAGCGATGCATGCGGTTCCATGTAGGCAGGCAAGCAGCTGAGGTGGCGCAGTGGTGGAGCCTCCACGAAGGGTTGCATGCTGACACGCAGGTGCCTGCCCAGCTAGTTGGGTCGGCAGCTGCATGTGAACGGCGGTGGAGGCTTGGCTGGTGTGGGCCTGGCAGTGGCCCCGCTGGCGCCCTTGGCGAGGGCCTTGCCGGGTGGCCCGGCAAGGGTCTTGCCGTGGCGCGCTATTGTCCCCGACAAGAACCTTGCCGGGGGTCTTGTGGGCTTCCTCGGCAAGAACCCTGCCGAGGATTGTTGCTTTTCAATCCTCATCGGATCTTGAATATTCTTTGTCTTCACAAAGATCTGTATGCCACCACGGAGGTGCCTCCCGAGCCCTGCCCCAACGCATTTGTTAGCATTGGCGGGCTCGAAGGTGGCTCGCTTCGTTGGTGTGGGTGAGTTGCCCCGGCAAGGGTCCTTGCCGGGGAAACCTGCTTCGTCCATCTGATCTCTGTGGCCTTGGTTCTTGTCGTTGCTTTGTTTGTCTTGTGCCTTCGGCTTCTCTCCATCTTCCCTCCCTTGCCCTACTATGTGTGGTCGTGGCGGGTGGCTCCGACTGCCCGTGCACAAGTAAAGGGGTCAAAAGCAGAGCCCCTACTTTTGTACACCGACACGCAAATGTGAGGGATCCCTGCTATAGGGTGTTGTAATATGTTCATGATTCTTTTATGGTGGGTGGCGTGAGTGACAGAAGCACAGACCCGAGTAAGGGGGTTGTTGCGTATGGGATAAAGAGGACTTGATACTTGATGTTATGGTTAGTTTTACCTTAATGATCTTTGGTAATTGTGGATGCTTGCTAGAGTTTCAATTATAAGTGCATATGATCCAAGTACGGAAAGTATGTTAGCTCATGCTTCTCCCTCATATAAAAAATTCAATAATGATCACTGGTCTAGTTATCGATCACCTAGGGACAAATAACTTTCTTGTCTGACAAAGAGCTATTTACTAAACAACTAAATTTTGTTATCTCGCAAAGTACTCCTAGTTTTATTCTTGCGAAGTAGGTCTAGCATCACACCTACAAAATAGTTGCATACTTGTTTTAGGTAAAGCAAATGTCAAGTGTGCGTAGAGTCGTGTCGGTGGTCGATAGAACTTGAGGGAATATTTGTTCTACCTTTAGCTCCTCATTGGGTTCGACACTCTTATTTATCGAGAAAGGCTACAAACGATCCCCCATACTTGTGGGTTATCAAGATACATCAAGATTCATGTGCTTTTTTGCTGTGTAATGGCGCGAAGCGTTTTTATGTGGGAATATATTGCAATGCGGACTAACAGGACATTGGCATGTACCTTTATACAAAAGGGTAGGACCAGTTGTTATTCAGACATGGGTGACATATAAATATCTTTTCTCCTCTTCCTACCTCTCTGTCCTTCGCTGTGTCTTCTTCCCCGTGAGATTTTGTCGGTCGAGCCGCCATTGTTCTTTCTTAAGAGCTCGATTCTTCCATTGTTCCTTCTAAGCAATTCTTATATATCATCTTCAATCTACGCACCCACCTAGAAAAATTCGACCTAGACCCCTCAGTCATTCAAATCTTAGTCATGAATCTCAATTCATAGAAATGGGGCACTATCTTTGATGATGCGGTACGACCATCGGTACAGGTATCACCACTCATACCATACGTCATCTTCTCCTCTGACTCCCAAACGCTTTTCTTGTGCGTAAAATAATCTTTCTCACGGGTGTTGGAACCCTAGTACGACCACCGGCACGAGCACCTTCTCTTGTACTAGAGGTCACCTTCCCCTCTGGAGAGGTGATTGTCTTCGTCGAAACCTAGTACGATCATGGGTATGAGCACTGGCGCTCATATCCAACCCCGTCTTTTTCTCTAGTTCTGTGATACCTTGTAGATTCCATCCAAAATTGTCTGGTTTGTATCCTAATCCTTTTCAATTATCTTTATCTTGTGAAACTTGTGCCCATACCTCTTTATATACTTCTCAAAGGCTATCTTTCTTTGCACAATAACAAAATCAATCTCTCCTAGATGTGAACCAAGTTTGTTTGCAGAAGAAGAAACCTGAGGATCATGTCATGCTCATGGGGTGAGAGGCAAACATCCTCTTAGGAGGTGGAAGATCATCTCGCTGAAGGTGGAAGCCCTTATCATGGGTCAAGTCCATAAAATGAGGAAGACTTTAGCTTGAAGATGAGTCTCTGCCCCGCGAGGTGAGGCGTAATCGAGAGGATCCATCATCTGAGGAGGAGGACCCCGAGGAGAAGATCATGGAGGATAAAGGAGGATGAAGAGGAAGCTGATAAGTATTCAGTTATTCCAATTGAATCAATTAAAATTATAAGCATTGGTGATCAAATATTTCTTGTTGATGGTACTTCAACTGTCACAGATGGTTGCACCATCTATGGACCACTAAAGGAAATAGATTAAGAGAACCTCACGAGACACGATGCATTGAACAAATTCACCATGGGTGCCCGTATCACTGTACAACCACAAACAAGGATGAAGAAAAAGTTGCGTGTGGATGCCAACTACACTCCAAACCCACATCCTCTCATCCTTGAGGAACGCATCTGCCAATTTGAGGTATATGCTAACGGTTTACTAGAACATCATGAAATTTTATGTGAATGTGTGAGGGATATGGAAAAGAAGATTGTTTGGAGTACCTCGAGGGCCCTTGCTTCTGCTCTTCAAATAATCGCCCAGCTTGAGGAGAAGGTGGACGTGCTCCAAACTCGCATCATCGTGTTGGGGGCAACCAACGAACAACTGTGCCAATCACATGCTCATCATCTTGCACCTGTTAAAGAAGAAAACCTTAGTACCACCAACTAGAGCGATGAACAAATCTAGTCGAGTTAGAGTGTTAAGCTTGGAGATATTTTGAATCCCTTGTATCTTTATTATTGTCTTTGTTGTCTACTTTCTAGTTGAACTTAAACTCATTTGCATAATAAGTTGAACAGTTGAGTTCCTTTTTGAATAAAGGGGGAATCTTTACCCGATGATTATCAAATATTTATGATGAGTAGTTTTCATTGCATTCTTGATATAACCGTACTAGGTGCAAGATTTATTTTGAGCATTATATATCTTCACCTCCAGATAGTTATAAGTCTTCCACCTTGGGTGTCGATTACTAGCAGAAGTTATCATCTACAGTGATAGATTATTTTTCACTTTGGTTGTCTTATGAAATTATTGAGCAAATAAAACTAGTTCTAGGGTACTTGTCCAAGAAAAGTAAATCAGTAGAGTAAGGAGCGGGAAAAGGCAAGGTCTCCAAGTGTTGATGATAACAATAAACGATTAACATGGAAAAAATAAGTCTGCTACCCAAGAGAACGTAAAAGGGATAAAACATCAAGTCTCAAAATGAGTCAAGACGCTTAAAATAGTAATGAGAGCCCCTCGCAACTTGGTTGACCAAAGCAAAGATGACTTATTACATAGAGTTGTTATACCTTTGCTAATGATAGGTGACGATATGATAGACCTCATTATTATCATGTATCTTATACGACCATTTGGTTCAATGCAATAGACTCATTCATTTATGTTCACACGCGCTTCATGAACCAGATGGCTTTGTTCTTTCAAGCTATGGTATTTTCTCGGGGACGAGAAAGACTCTAAGCTTGGGGGTGACGAGTCCAAAATTGCATCATGTTTTACTTGTAGTTTTGTGTTGTAGGTGTAGGTTACTCGAATGTGGAGGGGTTTTTGAAGCATAAGGAAGGAAGCAAAAGAAATATGGGATGAAAATCATGTTAATTTACGTGATATGAATCTAGCATGAAAAGCACAAGTCAAAAGGGTCAGAAACCAGCCACACCAGGGGTTCCAGAGGATAAGACAACATCTGGTATGAGCGTGACCGCTCCTACCAACCGTCGTTGCCACCTGGTCAACTATATCAACTCCCTACCTTCGGATATGAAAACAAGCCACACAGAGATTAGAGACTTCGCCAGAATCAAGAAACCTAGCCTCTGGAAGGGACCCTAAGGGGGATCGATATAAGGGCTCTGCAACATCATCTTCTCAATCAAGGGGACTACGATGTCAACCATCTCTATCACCATCATCCCCCTTTCATCTATCTATAATAAAAAATCATAGTGGCATCATACTTGTATTACTTTGATCATTCATCTATGTTTACCATGATTTACTCTTTGATGCTTGATGTCCTCATGTCTGAGTAAACCCCCTAGTTCTTTGGTATATGGAGGAACCCTAGTATCTTTAGGCGTTGAACACCGATAGGATGTTGCATCTTATGTTTATGTTAATAATCTTCTCGATGTTGAGTGAAGTCGACTGCTCAACATTTGCCTTTATGTTAATAATCTATGTTTAACATTTGCCTCAACATTTGCAAAGGTACCACGGTGACAGAAGTTATCTCCCTCCTTCCCTGACTCGATAGGAGATTACGAGAGGCCGCCTTAAGCTATGTCCATGGGAAGACCCTTAATCACTGTTACTGAAACCTGAATGCATGGAGGAATGGTGGTGGTGTATGTGATACGTGGTTGTTGCATGCATGTATGCACATATTTGTACTTGGCTACGTCCACTTGTAGAAGCATACAAAGTGGATTAGAGATTTGAACCTAGAATTATGCTTTAGCATACATTACGTTAGACACATACTAGTGGGGAATCTAGAATCCTTGGGAACGTCTTCGCCCTATTGATTCCAAAACCCTTCATCGATCTTTGTCCCTTTTATTTTAGTGTTGCATTTATATTTTTTTTGTCACCTTTCACCTGCAATATTGTAACCTCCATATTCACTTTGCTTCAGACCATCATTAACTTGCAGGAACATCATAACAATTATCTACAAGAAACTAAGACCATTTTCCGATGCTCCCTGTGGGGTCGATACTCTTACTTCAAAAAGGCTACAACTTAACCTCGTGGACTTGCAGGCTATCACCTTCCAACTCTAGGAATAATGTCTTCCCCACCTTATATTTAGTGTGCTTATCACTATCATAGACTCATAGGACGTGTGATTATGTGTCTCCGACGGGTCTTTCGGGACCCGCTCAATTTAGGTTTTCGGTGGATTTATTTGGATTCAAAAGGCTGTCCTGGACTTATAGAGTTTTTATAGGCCCTTATCGGCGTTTTCTTCTCGAGCTCAGCATTTTTGCCTGAAGTGCATCAACGACTTTTTGGCCGGTGCTTCTACAAGCTCATGTGTGTCAAAAAGTTTGCTTCAGAGGGGCGAGGCCCCGAGACGGCATCGAGCTATGCTCATGGTGCGCCGCCGGTGGATGCAGGAGGAAGAAGACTTCTGCAAGCCTAAGGCTTTGTATGTAATTTTCTTTTTCTGTATGAGTGTATTTGTAAGGTCATGTGAAGCTTAATATATAGTCTTAGGCTTTTCGCAAAAAGTAAAATAAAATAAGTTGTACTAGTATGTAAGTTGTCCAATGAAAAATAAATTAATAAATACCTTCCTCTTTACACTTGTCAAGGGTTGTTGGTTTAAATACACTAGAAGTGAACACGCGCTTTGCCGCGCCATCTTGCATTGACATTGTTATGCTGAACCGGACATATAAATGCCGAACCCGACGACATATAAAAAAAATAGCTCATTTGTATCCACATCAGCGCCTCACTCTGCTATGACATAGAGTTTGCAAAGAAAAAAAGATGGATCAGCCACATAAGATAGTCGAGAGTTTATCCATCCATGGAAACATCATCTTGCCGGTGCTAAACATGTTTTAAAAGGACATTACATGCGAACCAACCTGCGGTTGGATGGTTAGAGAGACTGTGGTATCCTCAGCCCACTGGGGTTCAAATCCTGATGCTCGCATTTATTCCTGAATTTATTTCAGGATTTCCGGCTATGCGCATTCAGTGGGAGGAGACGTTCCCGTCGAAGACGAGACGCCTATGATGACTTCGTAAATCTCAAGATTATATGCCGGCTTAGTCTTTCGGAGGTGTTCATATAGGGGTAGGGTGTGCATGTGTGCGTTCATAGGGGTGAGTGTATGCGCGTGTATATGAGCGCTTGTGTCTGTACTGATGTTAGAAAAAGGAAATTACATTTTTTTTCCTTGACAAATAAACAACCATGCACCCATAATAATCGGTTTCCGCAAATAGTGTCATTCTTTTAGGGATGCAATCGGTATAAATTGTCACTGCACTAACCCAACATAGTTCGGTAGGTATCATTTCTTACCCAGCTTTTTTAAGGCAAATTTCTTACCCAGCTAAGATCAACTCTAACGCGGCGACCCAAACGGACCCGCGCATTGTTCATTTTTAGTCCGTTTGGGTTGGCCAGGTAGATGTGCGTGTCTGCTTTTTCAAACAGGTCGGGTTGAGCGTCCAACGGGAGGCCGACCCAAATTTACACCCGAAGAAAAAATAAAATGAACCACACGTGGTACAGATAACAAAAATAAAAACTTAATTTACAATAACTGGTCGGTCAACCGCCGGCCAAAGTCCACTTAAACTTAATTAAACATTCATAAAAAACATTGGCGCCCTCACGCATCCCTAGACGTCCGCCTTACCCTTGCCCTTGCCGTCATCATCGCCACTGGTGAGGTTTGTGAAGGAGGGAGGCGGGCCAGCCCAACCGAAGGCGGCTTCATAGGCCGTCGGGGCTGCCTCCTCCGGCGTCTGCTGCGGCAGAGGCAATGCGGCGACGCGGGCGCGCTCCTCCTCTTCCTCCTGCTCCCTCTACATGTGCTACTCGGTGTCTGCATGCTCCTCCGCCAGCTGGTGCTGCCGCCAATGCTCGAGGTACATGGCCTCCTGCGTCGGCTTAGCACCAAGCCAAATGGGGAGAGGGGCGCTGACGAACTCCTCCACCTGGCCGGTCCAGACATATCCAGACGTACCTCTTAGCCGGCTCGGGCGCAGGCATCGTCAGGGTTAGCCGCGGCGGTGACAGCGGCACCACGCAGTCCCCTGCTGTGGAGAGGGCCATGGCCTCCGCCATCTCCACCTGGTACGCGGCCTCCTTTGCTGCTGTCGCTTCGGCTTTCCGTCGCTCCTCCTTGATGGAGTTGGCGAAAGCCTCCGCCAATGCCGCCTGGTAGGTCGCCTTGGCTTCCTACTCCTATGGTTGGATGCCCAACCATTGTTGATCCTCGTGTTTGAGGGAAAACCAGACCTCCCAATTGGGAGAGTCTGGGGCGTACTCGGGCATGCACTACTGCATCGGCATAAGCTGCGCCCGGCGCTTATGCACCTCCTCATCGTGCGTCTGCTGTGTCCGTGGCACCGCCGGCACCGGGATCTGCTGCGGATCGAGGTGTCAATAGTGTGGTAGCATGACATCCGGGTACGGCAGCGACTGCCTGAACTCCCAGTTTTGGGCCAGAAATGGGTCCGCGCGGACACGAAGCGGATGCGTCTCGGGTTTGGGTCGACGCATTAGGCCACCACTTTTGTCTGTGCCAACCCAAACGGATGTAGGCAGACAATTTGGGTCGCCATGTTGGAGTTGCTCTAGCAGTGCAAGACTGCAAACAAAACAATCAATAAAAAACAAATTTAGTAAATAAGTAATTGGGCCTTGACCTCAGCCCAATCCATCTCATGAGCTCCTGTATCCATAAATTCCAGGTAAGGCAAGCCAGCCGCAACGCACGCACTAGCCACCGCCAACTAGCCTCTACTCTGCGTATGCCTTCTCCCGCCCGACGCACCCCCACATGGCCGCTTCCGTCCTCGCCATATTTCGCCAAAGCCGCCGACCACCATAGCATGCGGCCCGGTGTCTCCTCTCATCTTGCGTTGCTGCACGCCTTCACGCAGAGGAGGAGGCCTGCACCCAGCCACCAGAGCCCGCACCTGCTCACCACACACCTCGCAGCATCGCTAAGAGTAACTCTAACGAGGCGACCCAACAGGACACCGATTTTATCCGCTTTTTGTCCATTTAGGTAGCCTGTCTGTGCGTCCGTGTCCGCTTTTTCATTTGGGTCTGTGTAGGATCGAAAGTATGTCTAGAGGGGGGTGATTAGACTACTTGACCAAATAAAAATCTAGCCTTTTCCCAGTTTTTAAGTCTTGGCAGATTTTAGCAACTTTACACAAGTCAAGCAATCAACCTACACATGCAATTCTAAGAGTATAGCAGCGGAATGTAAAACATTGCACATGAAGGTAAAGGGAGGAGTTTGGAGGAAGCAAACGCAATGTAGACACAGAGATTTTTGGCGTGGTTCCGATAGGTGGTGCTATCGTACATCCACATTGATGGAGACTTCAACCCACGAAGGGTAACGGCTGGGCGAGTCCACGGAGGGATCCACCCACGAAGGGTCCACGAAGAAGCAACCTTGTCTATCCCACCATGGCCATCGCCCACAAAGGACTTGCCTCACTAGGGTAGATCTTCATGAAGTAGGCGATCTCCTTGCCCTTACAAACTCCTTGGTTCAACTCCACAATCTTAACGTAGGCTCCCAAGTGACACCTAACCAATCTAAGAGACACCACTCTCCAAAAGGTAATAGATGGTGTGTTGATGATGAACTCCTTGCTCTTGTGCTTCAAATGATAGTATTCCCAACACTCAACTCTCTCTCATAGGATTGGATTTGGTGGAAAGATGATTTGAGTGGAAAGCAACTTGGGGAAGGCTAGAGATCAAGATTTATGTGGTTGGAATGGAATATCTTGACCTCAACACATGAGTAGGTGGTTCTCTCTCAGAAAATGAATGCTGGAAGTGTAGGCACATTCTGATGACTTTCTCCTCGAATGAAGAAAGGGTGGAAGGGTATATATAGCCTCCACACAAAATCTAACTGTTACACACAATTTACCAAACTCGGTGAGACCAAATCAGAAAACTCGGCCAGACCGATTTATCTCATAATGTGACTGTTAGGCATTTCGGTGGGACCGACATGTCAACTCGGTGGGACCGATTTCTTTAGGGTTAGGGCATAACGTAATCTCACTGAAACCGATTAAACAAACTCGGTGGGACCGACTTTGGTAATAAGCTAACCAGAGAGTTGGTCAGGAAAACTCGGTGGGACCGATTCGCTCATCTCGGTGAGACCAAATGTTACGAAGGGGAAATAGAGAGTTTGCATTGTGAACTTGGTGGGACCGATCGCTCATCTCGGTTAGACCGAAACATTACGACGGGAAACCGAGAGTTTGCAATCCCATCTCGGTGAGACCGAGATCCCTATCAGTGAGACCAAAGTGACTAGGGTTTCTGGCAGTGGCTATGTCAAATGAACTCGGTGGCGTCGGATAGATCAAATCGGTGGGGCCGAGTTTGACTTTTGGTTTGGGACATATGTGGATATGAGAAAGTGGTTGAGGGTTTTGGAGCATATCACTAAGCTTTTTGAGCAAGCAAGCCATTAAGCAACACCTCATCCCCTTTTAATAGTATTGGCTTTTTCTATAGACTCAATGTGATCTTGGATCACTGAAATAGAAAATGTAGAGTCTTGTGCTTTAGAGCTTGAGCCAATCCTTTGTCCTTCGCATTTTGAGGGGTCCACATTCCTAATCCATGCCATGCCAATCATTGAACTTTCCTAAAATATTCATCTTGAAATAGCATTAGTTCAATGAGCTATATGTTGTTAACAATTACCAAAACCACCCAGGGATAGTTGCACTTTCAATCTCCCCCTTTTTGGTAATTGATGACAATATATAGATCAAAGCTTCGATAAATGATAATAAGATTGAAATACATCATCACTTTGAGAAGTATGTGATAAGCAAGAGCTCCCCCTAAATTTGTGCATTATTTAAGATTTGCTTTTGAATGCAAATGCACAATCGATTAGTATCATGGGTTACTCTTCCATGTCACATACATCCTGGTGGAGCGCTCAAAATTATAGCAATTATAAGCATGCACTCATCACCAAGCAAAGTGAATGATCATATATGGATATAAGAGATAATATCATCCAAGAAAGCATTAAAGTAGCATATGATCAAACTATTGATCATACAAGTATCTCACACAAGCACACAATAAAGTTCAACCAAACAAATAGCAAGAGAGACAAAAAACAACACTCTCTCTTGAAGCCTATGATATATACATATTTCTCCCCCTTTGGCAACAAGTTACCAAAAAGTTCAAATATGCATAGTGCTATGCGTCTCTCAGGCTTGATCTTCGGGAGGTGGTGTAGAGATAACTCCAAGGACGAAGGCATCAGTCGATGTAGATGGAGCTGGTGGAGTGGCTGCTGGAGGTGGCACCAAAGCTGGTGCTGATGTGGTCGCTCTAGTATCTGGTACTAGCTCTGCAACTGACCTCTGGCCTCTTGGCACTCTGTTAAATGCATCTGTAGTTGCCCTCCCTTTCTTCTCCTATGCTTCCTCCTGGAGCTGCTCAACTGCTAACTGCATCTCAGTCACTTTCAGATCAAGATCATAGAATTTTTGTTCAATGATTCTCTCCAAGCTCTCCTGATTCTTAGTCAGGGTGGCCAAGCCCTTCTCAATCCTCAAAGTTGATTGGATCAGAAATCCAAGTTGATATTGTTTGCTCTTCAAGAACACTTGAGATGCCTCTTCAGCACTTGGCATCTTTGTAGCTTTTTCCACCTTTGCTTTAGATCTCTTCTCTTGTGCTTGCACTAATGAAGGTTCATTCTCATCCATTACAACTGCGTTGTCTTCAAATTCTGGATAGAGAGGTAAATGCTACTTGTCCAACAAGTAAGTGCATGTGCCCATCTTTGAGTTGATGAGCACCTAAATGTGTGGAGCATACCCACAAGATCTTTTCTGGTCAGCAGATGTCCTCTTGGTTGTCTCTACAATCAGACTCATGACCTTGAATTTTTGAGGAACATAAAAATGTGCAACAAGTTGATTGAATGTCCTCTTATCATCCTATGATCTCCAGATTTGGGTAACAGAGTATGCCTTAAGATGGTGTTGATAGTAGGCAGACTAGACAACAAATATTTCACTAAGCCCAACTTATGAGTTTCAAGGGCTTCATGAGGAATTTCCTTATACATACTTGCCATGGAGTTGTGGTCTTTCTTCTTCTTGGCATACACATCCAAATCATCCTCATGGTCTTCTGGAGCATTGATCAACTTTGCCCATTCTTCAACAGTTAACCGGTACCTTGTACCTTCAGACATTCACACTATCCTTCCATCTGGATAGAAATGAGCAGTAGAGTAGAATTGCATGATTAGCTCGTCATTCCATTTGATGAGCTTCTGTCCAAAAACTTGTCAACTCCACAAGATTTGAAGCTTTCATGTACACCTGGAAAGTGATCTTCATTCTCTTTGATATATTCCCAGTCAACCCATCTCATATCACAGACAATTGGCTTCTTGTCAAGAAGAATGGTCTCATAGAAATCTTGTTGTTCTTTGGTGTTGAACCTATAGTCCACAGCAGTTCTCCTTCTCACAACATATGGATCAGACTATCTCCAAAGTCTCAATCATGCATCCTTCCTGATGTTCATGTCCTTTGCCACAGGATGAGTGTTATTGTGATCTGGAATTTTTGGTTTAAGCTTTCCGAGCACTTGGGCTTCAGCATCTTCTTCATCCATCTCAGGCACTGGGGCCTTGTTCTTCTCTTCACTAGGAATGTTTCTGGTGCTTCTCTTGGGTGCAGACTTGGTGGTTTGGGCAGCAGCTTTGGGAGCAGGTTTGGGCTTATAAGTTGTATCCCCTGACTTGATTGCATCTCCCATAAACTTTTGTGACTTGGGTGCTAGTGCAGCATCCTCTTCCTCTTCCTCTTCAGATGGATCTCTCATCATGGAGGGCTTGCCAATGACTCTGGCAATGGTCTTCCTGACCTCTCCTTTATCTTCTTGCCATCTCCAGTCTCTTTGGGTTCAAGAGTGAATTCCATGGTTTCTCCTGTTGGAACTTTCCTTGGCTTTGACATTGGGACTCTCCTTGCTAGTGCCTTCCTATTCATACCAGGCTTTGTTGCAGCAGCAGTGCCATACTCTTTCTTAAGCACTTTCTTCTTTGAGGTGGCCTCATCCTCAATAGCCACATAATCCTCATCCTCAGAATCTGAGGTTCTCTTCTTCCTTGTTCTGGTGGCTTCCTTTGGCAAGTTACTTGGTGTGCTCATGATGCCCTCATCATAGCTGCTTGAGGGACTAGTGCCCTCACTCATTTGCACTTGCTCTTCAGATTTATTCTGGCTATCACTCTGGTCAGACATTCTGGCAAGCAAACTGACAGCAGACCCTGTGAATAGATATAGATGAGGTAGAGTAGATGAGCATCATGAAGTGCAGATATTTTTGCAAAACAAATGAGTCAAAAACTTAGTTTTAGTTCTCTACTGAAATGATTTCGGAGCTACCAAATTGATAAACTCGGTAATACTGAAGCAACATTTGGAACCTAAACTAGTGAACTCGGTCAGACCAAGTCACAGTTCGATGGCACCGAGATTGCTAGGGTTTCATAGAGAATTGAACTCAGTCACACCGATTTGCAGTTTTCGGTCAGACCGAAAAGCGCATGTGCAATGGCCTAAGCCAAATCGGTGAGACCGATTTCTGCAATTCGGTCGGTCCGAGATGAGTTCAGCGGAGACCTAACCCTAAATTTTTGAATCAAACTTAACCTAAAGGAAGTTTTCTATGGATAGATTGATTTCATACGTGGCAAAGATCATGGCATTGACCTCATGTTTAGAATCGGAGGTAAAATTAGAGCACAAGGGATCTAACTCATACCCTAGTTCAGCGGGAGTTCGCTATGGTGGCAAAGGCGGAGCAGATTCCCGTTGACGGTGACAGAAACCAGCGGTGGGAGGTCGCTGGCGGCGAAGAGACGATCCGGAGACCCGAGGAGGCAGAGCAGGATATGCGCGGGCTGAGGGCTTTTGAAGAAATTTCCAAAATCTCACATGTGGGTATATATATCCTGACCCTGTCGGTGTGACCGAGTGGAACAACTCAGTGGCACCGAGATGTAGAATCGCAAGCGGTTACTACAACTCGGTGTGACCGAAATGTTCAAATCGGTTGCACCGAGATGAAAACCTAGATCAACTTAGTGAACTCGGTGTGACCAAAATGGATGACTCGGTCATACCGAATTGCACAAAGAGGTTTTGGAAGTTTAAGTCTATGACGAATCGGGGACTCCGAGTGCTCCTCGCACAGAGTGGTTCGAATCTGACTTGATCAAACTTTGTGATGTAGCATGAATAGAGTTTGAGATGAGAAAATCATAGATAGCTAGAGAAGGTTCTTAGGCATTCTTGTCCATCCACTTGGCAAAAGAGGAAGATCCAAACAACCAAAGCAACAAGTGGATGTCCTCGAATGAGTAAAATATGCAACCAACATGCTCACACAATAAAATGGCAAATGAAATATGTGGCAAAGCATGCATAAACACTCTAGCATCTATCAAGCAATTTGTGATGACTCGGTCATCTATATATGAGTATATTGACTTAGGAGTCAAATGAGAACATTTGATCATAGGTCATACTCATCGTTTAAGCACAAGTGGGGTTACCACTTTTACATAAAGCAGTATTGTGTTCACATTGTTAGAGTTGCTTTAGCTCAATTCTTAGAGTAAAGCTCCCCCTAGATGTGATATCCCCCCTAAGAGGGATGAACTAACCTTGGGTTTTGTCGATGATGACTTCATGTATGTGTTGAAGATGTGGACGCACAATGTTGATGTAGATCATTCAGAGAAATCCATTGGAGTGAGTTGCACTTTCAATACCTACACGGGTTAGTCCCACAAGGAACAAGCAAGGATATCAATAGACATACAGTGATGTACACACAAGATGATGTCCATGAAAGCATTAGGTTACCTTATCCCTTGTCTTACCAACAAGAGAGTTTGTGACTCCTTGAACTAGTGCAAGATATGGAAGTTGTTTGCACTTGTTCTCGCCAAAATGATATGAGTGAAGTATGTTGGCGGAGTCACCCTCAAGAACTCTCTAGTCCTTCTTCTTCGGGATCCACATCATCTTGATGGGAATCCTTGGGGTTGTAGTCGTACTTGATGAAGTAGAACTTGATGTAGTCTTGGGAACCCACTTGACCAAGGCCTTGGGAGCTTCTTCAAATGCATCAATCTCCTCTTGAAGCTTATCCTTGCCTTTTTGCTTGTGGTCTTGTGGTGGAAGATCATCTTGAGCTTGTGTCCCTTGGAAAGAAGTAGGATCATACTTCTCTTGTTGAGTAACAAACTTCGTCTTGGGGTATTGATCTTCTTCCCACTCAACTCCATTGGCATTGAACTTTCGTTCAAAACCAACACCTTGATTCTTCCGGTGCCTTCCTTGCTTGCGTACAATTTCCTCAAATTGCTTACTTCCGGCAAGGCTCTTGTAAACACCTTTCTCTATAATTCCCTTCAATAAGCTATTTTCTTGCTCAAGTGTAACTTGGCTAAGAGAATCATTAGTGGAATCAAGAGAACTACTAGAAGCAACAACATTGGATTTAGCATGATTATTATTACTACTAGAGGAAGAATCTTTCTTACTTTTGTTACTAGATTTAGCTTGTGGCATATAAGTAGACAAGAGTAAACACTTGGCAATGTAAGAAGAACTTTTCAGGCGAAGATCATCATTGATTGCCTTTAAAAACTCATGCTCTTGCTCAAGGTTGATCTTTTCAGAGCGTAACTTTTCATGAGTCTTTAAAAGTTCTCGATGATCTTCCAAGGTAGTTTCATGAGCTAACTTAAGAGTGTTTAGTTCTTTAGTTACACGCTCAATCTCCTTCATATCATCATCATTCGTTTTATCTTGATTAGCATGATTAATAGCAAGTTCACCATAGTTTTCATCACTAGAGTTATCAACAAGTAAATCATCATCACCTAACAAATTGTCTTCATCACTATTGAAATCAACATACTCGGGGTGTGATACCTTTGGGCCTCTAGCCATGAAGCATCTTCCAATTCCTTCATTTGGTGAGTCAAATATGTCATAGGAGTTGGTTGACACAAGTGCTAGACCGGAAACACCTTCATCTTGAGTATATTCAGAGTCGGAGTGATAACTTCTCTCGGAGTAGTTGTCGGAGTCGGAGCCAGATACCCATTCACCAACGTGAGATTGATGTATTTGTTTTGTGTAGCTCTTTGATGATTTATCCTTCCTTTCCGAATCCTTGCTCCTCCGGGAGGTTCTTCGTTCATAACGATCATCTCTACTCCTTCTCTCTCTTGGTGGTGATTCTTCTCTTCTACTTCTTCTTTTAGGTGAATGTTCTCTTATTTTGTAGGGAGTTGTACACTCATTGGAGTGGTGTCCGGGTCTTCCACAATTGTAGCAATTACGTTCACAACTCGAAGATCTTTTGTCATTGTAGGACCTTGACTTGGAACTTCTTTCCTTGCTTCTACTCTTGTAGAACTTGTTGAAGTTCTTCACCATTAGGCTCAATTCTTCATTAAAGGTTTGTTTCTCACTTGATGATGTAGGAGCATCACATGAGGCTTTGTAAGCACCACTTGAATTGTTGTGAAGCTCTTCTTTGTCATTGAGTGACATCTCATGAGAAACAATTTTTCCAATGACTTCCGTTGGCTTGAGATCTTTGTAATTTGGCATCATTTGGATCAATGTGCACACGGTATAATATTTTCTATTCAAGGCTCTTAAAATTTTCTTGATGATGAATCTATCGGTCATCTCTTCACTTCCTAAGCCGGCAATCTCATTTGTGATGAGAGAAAACCTAGAGTACATTTCAGCGACACCTTCACCATCCTTCATTTTGAACTTGTCAAGCTAACTTTGAAGCACATCCAATTTGGGTTCCTTTACGGAGTCGGTACCTTCGTGCATATCAATCAAGGTATCCCAAATTTCCTTTGCATTCTCAAGATGGCTGATTTTGTTGAATTCTTCGGGGCACAATCCGTTGAAGAGAAGATCACAAGCTTGAGCGTTGTATTGCAACATCTTCAACTCTTTCGCGGTAGCTTCACAGTTCGGTTCTCTCCCATCAAAGAATTCACCTTGCAAGCCAATACATACAATAGCCCAAATGGTGGGGTTATGTCCAAGAATATGCATTTTCATCTTATGCTTCCAACTAGCAAATTAGTACCATCAAAGTAAGGACCTCTACGGTGGTAATTTCCCTCGCTAGACGCCATACTCTCCTAGGTTGCGAAACTAAGGCTATGATCACCAAAAGCTATGGAAATCAAGGCAAATGGAGACCGTAGCTCTGATACCACTTGTAGGATCGAAAGTATGTCTAGAGGGGGGTTAATAAACTACTCGACCAAATAAAAATCTAGCCTTTTCCCAATTTTGAAGTCTTGGCAGATTTTAGCAACTTTACACAAGTCAAGCAATCAACCTACACATGCAATTCTAAGAGTATAGCAGCAGAATGTAAAATATTGCACATGAAGGTAAAGGGAGGAGTTTGGAGGGAGCAAACGCAATGTAGACACAGAGATTTTTGGCGTGGTTCCGATAGGTGGTGCTATCGTACATCCATGTTGATGGAGACTTCAACCCACGAAGGGCAACGGCTGCGCGAGTCCATAGAGGGCTCCACCCATGAAGGGTCCATGAAGAAGCAACCTTGTCTATCCCACCATGGCCATCGCCCATGAAGGACTTGCCTCACTAGGGTAGATCTTCACGAAGTAGGCGATCTCCTTGCCTTTACAAACTCCTTGGTTCAACTCCACAATCTTGATGGAGGCTCCCAAGTGACACTTAACCAATCTAGGAGACACCACTCTCCAACAGGTAATAGATGGTGTGTTGATGATGAACTCCTTGCTCTTGTGCTTCACATGATAGTCTCCCCAACACTCAACTCTCTCTCTCTCATAGGATTGGATTTGGTGGAAAGATGATTTGAGTGGAAAGCAACTTGGGGAAGGATAGAGATCAAGATTTATGTGGTTGGAATGGAATATCTTGACCTCAACACATGAGTAGGTGGTTCTCTCTCAGAAAATGAAAGCTGGAAGTGTAGGCACGTTCTGATGGCTTTCTCCTTGAATGAAGAAAGGGTAGAGGGGTATATATAGCTGACGGTGTCCTGGACTACGGGGTACTCACCACGTCGTCTCCCGATCAGTTGGATTGGGCCGAGGACCCCCATGGCCGTTTACTCATGGGCCAGTTCGAACAGTCGAAGTATACACAAGGAAGATTCTACAAGACTTGGTGATCAAGACAAGGACTCCTCTCCACCGGCGTATTCGACTAGGACTCTTGTTATCCTAGGCCTCTGGTACATTATATAAACCGAGGCTAGGCTAGTCAATAGTTTATGACATTACTCATCATATCTCTAGGGTTTAGAACACAACATATGATCTCGAGGTAGATCAACTCTTGTAACCCCTATACTCATTAAAGTCAATCAAGCAGCATGTAGGGTATTATCTCATCAAGAGAGCCCGAAGTTGGGTAAAATCCCGTGTTCATGTTACCATCAATCCTAAGACACACAACTTGGGACCCCCTACCCGAGATCTGCCGGTTTTGACACCGACAATGGTGCTTTCATTGAGAATTCCGCTGTGTGATCGGCAAAAGGATCAATGGCTCGACTGCAGATCAACTGCGATATCGGCTTCTTCGTCACCGGCTCAACTGGTCACCTTGGCTTGACTGAGGACTGCACCCTACCTCCGATCGTCATGTTCAGACGAGGGCCTTAATCAACATCAACTCCGATATCTATCAAGGTCATGGAGGAAACATCCATGGAGCTCGGGGGCTCGACGTTAACATTGCCCTCGGACGACCGTGCTGTTTATCCAGACAGCAAACTTGTATTCGCCACCACCTCCTTGAGCATCGCTTTGACGATTCCTTCAGTGGAATTGAGTCTACGACGAACCTGTAAAATTTCGTCGCATTTTGATGGAGCAATCTCCGTCAATCTCCGATATACCGGAGCCCTGTCGAATCTGGACGAGAATCTGGACGAGTTTGGAGCGTGGTGTCCAGCTTCTAGCTCGAACGTCCTTTGAAAGATCCAACCGTTGATCGGCTCCGGAATTCCTATATTTACCACCTGTCAAACTTTCAGCTCAATCCGACCGTCCAAACTCCGGGAACCTCCCGATTAGTGCATCACTATTCAGATTTGTTTTCTGCGTGAGAACGAATCCGACCCGAGTTCATCTTCTTTATGAACAGGATTTCGGACATCCTTTTTGAAGGAAGTTTTTGTATGGGATATTGTGTTTTATTCTCAAACACGCCCCACTAATATTAAAAGTATTTTTCCAATATAATCTTCACCATCACGCCGGTGTCAAACCAGCCCGACAACATTGCTCCATGAAGGCCGACTTACGCTAGATACGCCGTCGCTTTGTTGAGCCGAGCTCAACTTCTTCAGATCATCATCTCGGCAAGCCGAACAAGAGTTCGGCATCGCGAACGATAAATCGTCACCAACATCGCCACCCCATGGATTACACAGAGCGGGCACACCGGCATCGCCGCATGGTCACTTCATCAAACCGGCTTTGATCGCGTCACAAGCTACGACCTGCGTCGGCATGGCGGAACCGTTGCCTTATCGAGCCGATGTCCATCACGCTGAACTACTTCAACACCTCGGCTGACATGGCAGCTGCAACATCTCCTCACCAACCTACTCCGTCTCCTCTCTGGACCGGGGGCTTCGTCATCCCTTCATCAACTTACTTCGGAGACTTCGGCGTCACTAGCCAACCAACTTCATCACGTTAGCTGGACCACGGGCTTTGCCTCGGCGAGCCAACCTTTGCCAGCATCGCCATGCCTTTGCTTCATCACCCATCATGCAATGGATGTGCGGATCGAGTCCAAATTTTGGGAGTAACCTTTCTTCGGACCGCTACAACAAATAAACCAGGTGCTATTAATCCTAGCAATTTTTGCTTGTTTGGGTTTATTTTTCCCAAGGAATTATTACTCTGCTTTGTTCTATCATCTATACACAGGTCTATCAAATGGTGGCCGCATTAACGATGGTCACGTGGTGGTTCGGTCAGTTTTCGTACATAGCTTGGCGAACGTCGTATCCGGAACTCAGACCGACCTGTGAATTCGGGCTTTGCCACGCCTTTACCGCATCACGCCAACGCCCTGCATCGGCATTGACTTCGGCGCCAGGCCACATCTCTTTAAATAAATTATTTTTACAAAAAGTAATTATGCAAGGATTATATATATATATATATATTATTTTCTGGACTGCACGGTTTTATGTGTGCAGGTAATCAATTTTGACCGTGTTACGCAGCCACTACTCCGGAGTACCGAGCTCCTTGCTCGGACACCTCGGGCTTGGGGGCTGGGACCTCAGCCATGCCGAGGACTGCGAACCTTGTCAGATCTGTCACATATCAATGGGCGTCTTCGTCCCGCCACAAGCCCGAACCGCATCGTCAATGCCGAACACATTAGCCAGCTAAGTGGCTTTTATGCTAAAAAACTTTTAGTTTTATATTTTGCTTGGTTCGACCAAGCATTATACTTTTCTGGCAAAAAGTCATTTGTGAAAAAAAATCCTTGTCATAACTTTGTTTGTGACACACAAATTCAAATACCTCGTTTACTTGGGGGCTTCCTTTATGAAGCCTTTCCTCTTGCATATGATTATACTTGTACGGCTTCGTTCCTTGTTCGTGTATTATGCCACAATATGCACCATATTGACTTAAGTGTTCCGCAAGCTGTGTTGCCTTGCTCATGTGCTTACCCCTACGTTCCCGATTGTCCGGCTAGGGAGTAAAGGGAGCACCTCTGTGATAGTCATGACCGGGTCATCCGAGCTCGGACCTCAGACTGGGTGAAGCCAAAAGCTAGTGCTCTTATTGTTTTTAATCATGGTCGGCACACAACGGAACTCATGAGTACAAAAAATATATTACACAAGTCTCATAGTAACAATGAGCAACCGAAGAAAGGTATCGGTGGAGGTACTATTTTCTTCGAAGATGCATCTTACACTTCGCCAGTAATACAGCATAAGTTCCCTGAGCACGCTTTGTCTATTACAGCCTTATGGCCTGATTGCCTGATTATTGGAAACACTGTTGATATTCTCGACAGGCGGAGTACATAACACTTTTTGGTCCTTGACCGAAGAGGGAGAAGCCGACGACCGGTTAAGACGCGTTTAAAGTTCGGGTGAACACAAATATGATATAAGTACTTCGGTACATACAAATCATTATACATAAATTTCTTTCACCCAAGTCACTTGGGGGGCTCTTAAAATTTCTATGAGTTGTTTTATAGTAAATGTGTTTTCTTCTTTGTCGTTGCAAAGTCTTTTTCCACCACTCCTTTTTCAACTCGAGTGTATGGTCAATAGCCGGATAGCATGTCTTCTCTCTAAAAGCCACTCAAGTTTGTTTCGCTAAACTGACCTCGGAGAAGTACTCTGCCTTTGGGGTAAGGAGCTTGAAGCCGTAGGCTGACCCGCATGAAGTCTTGAGATCAGATGTGTCATGTTAAAGCACGACAAAAGCATAATTTTTTTCCAATTTCCGAATTGGCACCGAACACTTGATCTTGTTCGTACGTCAAGTTTTTACTGATGTTTTTTGGTTTTCCAGGCTTATGGCACTTTTAAACTATTTGTGTGTTTCCAGCACAAGTCTCGTAGTGCAACGCCGGAAACCTTTAGGGATTCGGCAAAAACATTCTCAGATATTGCTATATATGCATCGGTTTCAAATTGTGTCTTCGGTCCATAGTTGGGTTGCCCGGCTCCTGTGCTTGCCTCCTACGTTCCGGTTTGTTCGGCTAGGTGTGCAAAGGGAGAACCACTGCGATTGTGCTTCCAGCTCGCATGGTTAAGCACCTCAGTGGAGAAAGCCAAAAACTGACTGTTACAATAAGCGTAAACTAGTCAGTGATCCAATGACTATGTTAAATGAAGGGCCATTCACAACATTGGCCGAAGTGTTTACGGCTTGACCTCGGATGTCGCCAAACACTAACCGAGGGCTCATAGCTAGCTTCCCTAGTTTAAAGCTCCTATGGCTAAGTGAAAGTTATAACGCCCGCATATCTGATTGCCTTGTTTTCGCTAACACAACCGCCTTCGGGCACTGAGACATCGGCTAAGCGTTGTCTTGTTATTGCGGAAACACCCTGCATAGTATCTACAAAGGGGTAGAAGCCGACGATGGGCACTTTCAACTGATAAACGGTTGCAACGGAGTCAAAATAAACATATCATCAGCATCCGTATTTAATATACAAGGGCCGCCTTCCATAATCATCGTTATAAAGCCATAAATATGCATCAATTTGACTTAAGATTTTGGCTAAGCTGGGTTGCCTGGCTCCTGTGCTTACCCCTATGTTCCCGATTGTTCGGCTAGGTGGTAAAGGGAGCACCTCTATGATTGTTACTACCGGGTCATCCGAGTAAGTACCTCAGACTGGGTGAAGCCGAAAGCTAGCAATATTAAAGGATCACATTGGTCGGCAACGACGGAAGTGAAAATTTTGGTTCATTAATAACATAGAGTTTGGGAACTTTCCCCGAACTAAATTCTCAATATTTTCCTCCCACATTGACCAGAAGTGAGGTTTCATGATCATGATAAGCATGACGACCCAAAGAAAGGAACCGATAGCGGGACTATTTTCGTTGGAAGATGTTTCTTACATAACGTAATATAACATATCTCTATGCGTACCTTTGTTTATAAAACCGTATGACTGGATTGCCTTGTTTGCCATAAATCTTTGCCCTCATAAAGGCTTTATAAAGTAGGACAAACACTCCTTGGCTGCTGGCCGAGGAGGTTGAAGCCGATGGTCGGTCAACAAAGTTTTGTACAATGTGGATCCGAGCATTAATGATGTACAGTACTTGGATACATAGAGTCATTACACATAATTTGTGATTTTACTATGGATATTGATCCTTAATTCGGCCACCCGTGCCCGCATTAAGGCTCGGGGGCTACTGGGCTTCGGTCTTATTATATAAAAATATTAAAGGGGCACATCGATCCCCTGATCTGGTATTGCCACCCAACCGGTGTCTCGGGGGCTACTGCATTGCTTGTTCAATGCAGAAAATTCAAAGTGCTTAGGGTTCTGCTTGACCGAACTATGTGCAAACGCATCTTCGGACAACAATAGGTACCATATGGACCTATCCGGCATCAAGCTAGTATATTACGGTGACTTCTCAAAACCCTCTGTCAAGGGTCCATTCACCGATCACTATCTCCTGTAAAGTGCATCTCGGAATTTTAGGCCGACACACACACCTTGAGGGCTACTGGCTACATATCTCGTCAGTAAGTAAATTGCATCAATCGGAAATAAAATCCGCAAACAATCAGCCCGCAGTCGGGGTGGTGCACCACCTCGGAAGCAGTCCGACATAAAGCTCGGGCGCCAGTGGCTAGCTCCATAGAGGGCATTTCCGGCATTAAGCTTGGCTAAACTCCTTCAACTTTTTTTGAACCAAGGTGATCTATGACACCTCAAATACAGTCCGACGATGGAGCTCAGATATAGTCCGGCATTGGTGCTCGGCTGCAAAAGATACCTCGAATACAGTCCGGTGTTGGAGCTCAGATGCAAGAGGACACCGCTGCCCGGGAACAACTTCAAACCCGAGGTGGGCGTAAAAATAACAAGGCATTGATAAAAGTCGATAACTTAAAGGGGCTCTTCGGATACCCGACATGTAAACTCTTCGGATTTGCTTCGACAATCCTCAAGATTGAAGATAAGAAGATTTGTTGAACCAGTTTTCAAGACCGACGATCGAAGATGAAGAACAGTTCAGAAGAATCAAGGAGCGTCCCCAACTTGAAGACCGATTCAGGGGGCTACTAACAGTGTCCTGGACTACAGGGTACTCACCATGTCGTCTCCCGATTAGTTGGATTGGGCCGAGGACCCCCATGGTCGTTTACTCATGGGCCAGTTCGGACAGCCGAAGTATACACAAGGAAGATTCTACAAGACTTGGTGATCAAGACAAGGACTCCTCTCCACCGGCGTATTCGACTAGGACTCTTGTTATCCTAGGCCTCTGGTACATTATATAAACCGAGGCTAGGCTAGTCGATAGTTTATGTCATTACTCATCATATCTCTAGAGTTTAGACCACAACATATGATCTCGAAGTAGATCAACTCTTGTAACCCCTATACTCATTAAAGTCAATCAAGCAGCATGTAGGGTATTATCTCATCAAGAGAGCCCGAAGTTGGGTAAAATCCTGTGTTCATGTTACATCGATCCTAAGACACATAGCTTGGGACCCCCTACCCGAGATCTACCGGTTTTGACACCCACAATAGCCTCCACACAAAATCTAACCGTTACACACAATTTACCAAACTCGATGAGACCAAATCAGAAAACTCGGTCAGATCGATTTAGTTCATAATGTGACTGTTAGGCATTTCGGTGGGACCGACATGTCAACTCGGTGGGACCGATTTCTTTAGGGTTAGGGCATAACGTAATCTCACTGAGACCAATTACACAAACTCGGTGGGACTGACTTTGGTAATAAGCTAACCAGAGAGTTGGTAAGGCAAACTTGGTGGGACCGATTCACTCATCTCGGTGAGACCGAAACGTTACGAAGGGGAAATAGAGAGTTTGCATTGCGAACTCGGTGGGACCGATTGCTCATCTTGGTTAGACTGAAACGTTACGAAGGGAAACAGAGAGTTTGCAATCCCATCTCGGTGAGACCGAGATCCCCATCGGTGAGACTGAAGTGACTAGGGTTTCTGGCAGTGGCTATGTCAAATGAACTTGGTGGCGCCGGATAGATCAAATCGGTGGGGCCGAGTTTGACTTTTTGGTTTGGGACATATGTGGATATGAGAAAGTGGTTGAGGGTTTTGGAGCATATCACTAAGCATTTTGAGCAAGCAAGCTATTAAGCAACACCTCACCCCATTTTAATAGTATTGACTTTTCCTATAGACTCAATGTGATCTTGGGTCACTGAAATAGAAAATGTAGAGTCTTGTGCTTTAAAGCTTGAGCCAATCCTTTGTTCTTAGCATTTTGAGGGGTCCACATTCCTAATCTATGCCATATGCCAATCATTGAACTTTCCTGAAGTATTCATCTTGAAATGGCATTAGTTTAATGAGCTTAAACCACCCAGGGATAGTTGCACTTTCAGTCTGCGAGTGCGCCCAACGATAGCCAGACCCATTTTTGACAAGTCCGCCCTGACATTTTCTCAAACACGTAGCAGGTAGGGCAGGGGAACTCGTAGTGCGCGAGGAGGCTGATGGGCGAGCTCGAACCCCACGGCGGGGGCGGCACGGCGAGTGCCACGAGCATGGTGCGGTGAGAGTGAGGGTGCGGCAGGGCGAGGCCAGGCCAGGCACCGCCGGGCGTGGCGAGATCGGGGTCGGGCGCGGCGAGGCCTGACACTGCCGGGCGCGCGACTAGGTGGGGCGGGGACGGTGGTGGTGGTGGTGGTAGTGGTGGTGGTGGTGACCAACAGCGGTGCAGGGGACGAGGTCGGGCCAGGCACGCGATCTGCGACGCGGGGGAGGCAAGGCCGGCGTCGTCTCTATGCAGTCACGGCGTCGTCCTATGCAACGAGGGCATGCATCCTCGGCACCGGCCCCTCGCGCCAAATCGGGGAGCAGCGAGAAGTGGAGGAGGAGGGGCGCGTCGCTCACCTTCACGCGGATCCAGCCCGCAGCCTGGCGCACGACCAGGGGCGGCGGCGGCGGTGGCCGGGCATGTGACCAGTGGCGAGCGCTGGGAGAGCGGCGAGCGGCGCGGCGCGACGCGACGAGGGGCGAGCGACATGGTGCAACGAGAGCGAGCCACGCGACGAGGGTGAGTAGCGAGCGGCGCGGCGCGGCTAGGGTGAGCGACGCGGCGTGGGCGGCGAGCGGGGCGGAGCAGGGTCGGTCGAGCTCGACGGTGAGCGGGGCGGAGAAGGGGCGCTCGTGCTCGATTGCGAGTGAGGCGGAGCAGGGGCGCATCGAGCAGAGTGCGCGCCGAGCGGTGGGGTGGGCCAGCTAATAAAAATACAAAGAGAGAGGGATGGGTTGGTGACAAGCGGGCCAGGCCTAGACACACACGGACGAGAGAGACAGAGAAAGCGTCCGCTTTCTGTACGCCCGCGATCCAAATGTGGCTCAAATTTGGGACGAAAATGGGTCCGCACAGACACAAAGCAGACAATAGAAATGGGTCGCTGCATTTGGCCACCGTTTTTGTCCGCGGCGACCGAAACGAACGCAGCCGGACAAAATGGGTCGCCTCATTGGAGTTGCTCTGAAATACCGAAGTGCCTCTATGCCTCATCTAACCGAGTCCACCAAACCGACGCCCTCACTTGACCTCCCGAGCCCGATGCGGCGAAGCAGCCGCTGTCCCTCCGGCCGACGCCGCTGTCCCACCCACCCATCGAGGCATCGAGCAGACCACGACACTCATCCGTCCTCTCCTGTGGCACGACGAGACAGAGAAAGAGCAGGCCACGACGTACCTAGTCTTCATGATAGACTGTAAAGAGGCTGACAAGGGGTCCCACCCGTTCACTGTAGCCTCGATGAACGAGAGCGCTTTATTTCGTGGGAGCTTGGTAACTTAAAAAGATAGACTGTAAAGAGGCTGACAAGGGGTCCCATCCGTTCACTGTAGCCTTGATGAACGGGAGCGCTTCATTTCGTGGGAGCTTGGTAACTTAAAAGATACAACACCCCTCTCTCCTCGTTTATTCTCAGCCACATCATAACACAATTCATACGGTGAATTTTACAAACGGCTTGCCATACAAGAATTGGAGATGGCCTTGTAGCCGTAAACGGGCCATGCGTACCAGGCCCGTTTACTGCTATGCTGGGCCGGGCCTGCAACCACCATCAGCGCGGCCAGGCCCCAGGCCAGCCGAAACCGACCCAATAACCCCCCAGGCCCCGTCTCCTGTCTTCTTCGTCATGCTCTGGCGACACTATCTTCGGGAGGGTGTGTGTCTCCAAAAAAAAAACTTCGGGAGGGTGGTACTGGCGGGGATTCTGCTGGATCATCGACGACCATCTTCGGGAGCCGGTGCGACCGGCTGCAGGTTCACCAATCCCCACTCCTCGCTCTAATCTCGCCTAGCTAGTCTTTCAATCGTCGCATAATTGATAGAGACAACGCCCAATCCCGAACAAGGTTCACAGTTTTGTGGGATATCCGTGAGATTAGGGCTTGGGGGCGTGGGGCGATCAAGTTACTACCCAAATCTAGAAGAAATACCAAGACTGATAAGAAAACCGAGGTGTGTTGGATCTCTCTTCGACTTGCCTCATTCCATGGCCATGTACATAGTTCGAGTTTCCCCCTCTGAATCTTTATCTTTATCTTTATCTTTATCTTTACCTATATATATATATATTATATTATATATTATGTATTATATATTATATATATAATATATATTATATATAATATATATAATATATAATTATATAATATATATATATAACCACGGATCGCTTCTGGTCGTACGTCGTCGGTGTTTTACGAAAGAGCCCCTATATTACTTTGAAATAAACTCGCAGTCCTGTTTAAGTGGATCTGATAAAACCGTTTTGACAAAAAACACCCTGCCGCATTTGCCCGTGTCCGCCGCCGCCGACCGCAACCAGCGCCTCCACGCGCGGGCGGCTCGCGCCCGTGCCTCCCTGCCGCCCCGCGCCGCCGCCCACCGGAGCTCCGCTACCGGACCAACGCGCCGCCATGCCCTCCTCTCCTTCTTCCTTCCCCTCCCTTTTGTTCTATTTCTCACATCCCCCTCTCTCTCTCCTTCGCAGGAAGCGGAAGCCATGGCCCTGGACCTCCATGCCAGATCGCCGCCCCGCGCCGG
>NC_041383.1:586001766-586080711 GCF_002162155.2 Triticum dicoccoides | reverse complement strand
CGGCCATCGGAGCGCCGCCGCCGGACCAACGCGCCGCCCTGCCCTCCTCTCCTTCTTCCCTCCCTTCCTCTGGTTCTATTTCTCACATCCCTCTCTCTCCCCCCCTTCACAGGAAGCGGAAGCCATGGTCGTTGGATCTCCATGCCGGACCGCCACCCCACGCCGGCCGGCTACCGGAGCGCCGCCTCCGGACCAACGCGGGTTGCCGCGCTGGACCGCAAGCGGATGCACTGGTTGTGCTCGACGGAGATGGGCCCTGTGTGCGTGCCCCCGCAGCCTGGACGAAACTCCAGCGAGGCCATGAGCTCCCGATTCCCAACCCGGGCGTAGGAGCGTACGGGAGCGCCGTCGTGGATCCTGCGCGTCCTAGGTCCGCCGAGGCCACGGGCTCCCAAGCCGGGCATAGGTGCGTACTGGAGCAACGCCCGCCTGGGCGAGGTCCTCCTGCTTCTGGAGGAGGCGAACAAGCCGAGCCAAGCCATGAGGCGCCCGTGGCCAACAAAGTGTATCTTTCAATTGAACTATCTGATGTTTTTTCTACGTATCTATGTCATTGACCATTGTCTAGAGTGTGATTTCACACGTTTGTTTTCAGCCAATCATCTATGAAGTGCGACCTTTCATGCTTGAATTCTACAATATCCACTGATGAATTTCATGCTTTTAGTGAACCTCAACAAATTCATGGAAAACGTATTTAATTTTGCTCATCTGATTCGCTTTGCTGCATTATTAGTATGCCTGCTAGACTCCAAATTCAAACCTATAGCCTATAATAAACCCCAGTTTTTTTTAATCAAGTTTAAACATTTCAGTTCCGTTTTTGGGTTGGAATTTATCAGTGGCCATGTAAGACTGGAAATTGCTCACCACGTGTTCCTTAATGTATATTGTGCCAATAGCTATTAAACCTTCGATATGCTGGAGGGTGATGAGGTGACATGGAGCTAAACATAGATTGAAGATTCTGTCATGAGTTCCTCAGAGAAGATAGAACAAATGAGTATGGAGATCCAGCTGTTGAAGACGCCGAGGGACAAGAACATTCAGGAGTTGTTCGCCTAATGGGTTGGTGAGAACAAGAATACAGTTAACATCATCACAGAGCCCTGCACATCTCGCATGCGAGGCAGTATGTCCCTTTTTCTTTAGCACAACTCATATGTCTCTTCCTACCGGGGAGCGTTCGTAATACTTTGCCTGATTCTATTATGGATTACCCATTTTGTTTACAAGTTGACGTACTTATTAATTTGGTGTCGTATTAACTACACCGGAGTCTGTTCTTGTGCAAAGGAAATTAGATTGGGATTGGCCGCACATCTTAAATGCATCTAGAAAATTAACCACAGATAGATTTCACTCTTATCGCCCTTCTATTCAATACATTTTGATTGCTGAAATTTGAAACAATGACCAGGTTCTGTAGGAAGCACAAGAAAGTGGGTATGAAAGCTATGAGACGATGGCCAATACAGATATTGACAGGGCTGGAATATCATTAGAGTCCGGCGCCAACGAATATACATAGCGACTTAAAGTGTGACAATATATTCATAAATAGTCCTGATGGAACAGTGAAGATCGGCGACTATATGGTCTGGCGACATTATTGCATCAATGGAAAAAGCAAAGTGTCAAAGGTGTGTGACATTGTGTTTTTCTGACAGCTACGGATCTGTGAAAATATACCTATTCTATTTACTGTGGATACACTCTCAGGTTACTTTGTTTAAAAATTTATTTTAGTCGTGTACTAACAACCATTGTGTTAAAATGCAGGCGCATTAGACTTTATGGCACTAGAACGCTTCACTGGCAATACAATGAGTTGCTTGGGTATTCCAATCCCCTTCGCAGCCTCTTCTGTCAATCCAGCAGCACACCGCTGCCCTTCGCATCCTCCCTGCATCACTGCAACTGGGCCGTGCTCACATCGTCTGCGGTCACATGCGCAATCTCTGCGCTCGACGCTGCCTCCACCGAGATTCATTGCAAGGTCTGTTCATAGCCACGGTTCCTGCTCCGTACCATTGTTGATGCTCCTGTTAATGGATAAGTGTCCAACAAAATTACCTGCAGGGTGCCTGAAACGCCCACTGCTGGGTACATGCATACAACAATTATGCCATGTCTTCCCTATTCGATCGGTCGCACATGTATGTTTCTTTTCCTTCTTTGTTTAGTTTTAAAGAAAAGATTAATTTCTGAACTCACCATATTTTTATACTATATATAAGCATGGATGACTAGAATAGTTGATTGTCAGTTCACTTATATTTCTCCTATGGAAAGGAGCATCAGTTTTACGCATGCTTCCCGGGTCCTTGGTGAGAGGCCTCTGTGATGTTATTCTTTTAGGTAAGCTTTACTCAGGTTGCTACTCATGTCACAGTGTCTGTAATTTAGCTAGAGTCAGGTTCAGAGTTATTGACTGAATTTTTGGGGCACAACCATCAAGCAACCTGAGTAAAGCTTACCTAAGCCAATGATTTTGTTCTTTTAGCTAGAGCCAGGTTCAGAGTTGTTCACTCTGGATTTTTTGGGCACAACCATCAAGCAAGCTAGCACGTATTGTTTAACTGAAGCAAAGGGCAGCTAAGCTATGAATGCTTCATTCTTTGTTCTACACAAATGCAGCTACTATTTGTATTTGATCTGAGAAAAGGTGCAACCAATTAAAGTTATTTTGAAGAATCTGCACCTGAGTATATATATGTTCTGATTTTATAGCCTGCAGAGTCTGTAGAGTAAAGTTTGTACATTTTGTGAATCGCTTTGTTCCGCTTTCCCTTGGTGTATAGTCTATACTGTATCAGATTATTTACTATGTGCAGATTTGTTTGTGCCATTGCCGATCATGTACTTCTTTCTGTGCTTGGAAGCATAGTCTCATCGTATCCCCTAGATCTGTATAAGTATATTTAGCTCACATACACTTGGCATTTGTTCTTCAAAAGGCGATGTCCTCGATGCTGGACTCCTGGTAACAGTTTATTACATGTTATTTCTTTTTTTGGTGAGTCTTTTCTTGAGATTTAGGATTATGGAGTTAACGGGTGTTACTTTTGACCTGCTAATACAGCTGCGTTAAACTTTTTGCTCTTCGAAAGCAACTATGTAAGTCTGACGCTAACATAATGTTTACTGCTAAAATACTTCAGTAGGTATAACTTAGAGTCAGGAACACAAGTAGAATTTCATAGAAATCTGTCTAGCTCCTGTAGATGAAAGACTTCCTGCAAGTGAGCTCTTGAATAACTCTTACCTCCAGGAAGATGAGGTCTATTCCAGCGCCTTCAATTTCAGTCTCTCTGGTCTCAAGTGTGACTGAAGATGGGTGGCAATCTGCAAGTTTCGTGCTTTGGAAGGGTGAATTCTTACTGAAAAATCATATGTATCTTACCGACCATATTAATTTATGGACTGTGATATTTGGCACACGTGTGTCATATAAGCAAAACTGCCACACCTCTACTTTTTTCATTTTAAAGTACCACACGATTCCTCGTCCTTTGACCTCGCCTCCTCCCAAACGACCCTGTAGGCTCGCCCGAGAAATCCGCTTCTCCCGTACATCTCGGGCACCCACCCCTGAGAAAACTGTCACTTCTTCACGTCTACCACATGATTTCTCCTCGGGACAAAGTTACCATGATATTTGTATGCAAGTTATCAGGCCTGTGTTGCATAACTTACCGTGCTATTTACATAGAATGTACCAGGTATCTATGTTTCAAAAACTACATCCCTTCAAAGTTACCACTGTGTTTTGTACACAAGTTATAAGGTCTTCAATGTGTAAAATACCGTGATACTTACACATAAGTTATCAGGGTATATGTACATCAACCTCCCCCGGTCAAAGTTATCATGAGGGATTGTACATGAGTTACCGGGTCTACAGTTCGTATATTATCATGGTACTTGCACCTAAAAATCTGGGTGTGTTTCGGTAGCTTTTTCCATAGGTTAAAAATTACCACGAAGTTTTTGCGTAACTTATCATGCCTATAGCACGTGTGCCCTCATGACACTAAATATTATGTGACTTTCTTGTGGCACGCCATGCGTTCTGTTCATCCAAGAGGCCCACGCGCGAGGCGAGTGTATGTTTTTAATAACTTAGTTTCCTTTGATAAAAAAGTTATCATCATGTTTATATTGCAAGTTATCGGTTATGCGGTGCTTATATTATCATGTTATTTACACAAAAAATATTGAGGATGTTTTGAACAACTTTTTTCCGGGACAAAAAGTTATCATGGTGATTCTAGGTAACCTATCAAGCCCGTAATGCTTAAAATATCATGCTATTTACACAAAATTTATCAGGGGTATGTTTTAGCAAACCCCCTCCCCTCATGGGTCAAAAACTTATCATGGTGTTTAGTTATCGCAGTGCATATGTTTTCATGCTATTTACACATAAAAATGCCAGGGGAGGGAGGTATACTACCGTGCTATTTACATAGAAGATGCCGGAGTATCTTTTCAAAAAAAATCCCTACGGTCAAAGTTACCATGGTGTTTCTACCTCAGTTATCAGATGTGCGCTGCGTATATTACCATCTATTTATACATAAATTATCGAGTATCTTTTCACATTTGTCTTCCTCAATGGTTAAAGTTACCGTGATGTTTGTATCTAAATTATCAGGTCTATGGCGTGAATGTTATCGTGCTATTTACAGAAATTACCGGGGGCGGGTTCAACAAATTTATTCCCAATGATCAAAGTTACCACGAACATGTCAAAAACAGTATTTCCCTTAGCTTGCTCAACAATGAGTGTCATCGGTGAGGTGGTTAGCTCCCTTTGTTGATTACCTGCAGAACAGAGATCAAATCCTAGTCCAAGCATTATTTTTGTTGAAAATCGGGAAGGCGCGTGGGCCATAATTGACGATTACGAAAATTAGGAAGGCACGAGCGGGTGTGCCCGATAAAATCGGGGAGGGCGTGCGGGAAAGGAAAGAAATCGGGGGAGGTCGTGCGGAAAAGGAAGGAGATCGGGAGGCATGCGGGAAAGGAAAGAAATCAAGAGGACGTGCAGGGAAGGAAGGAGATCAGGGGGAAACTGACGGCGCTAGATGCGTGTGGCAGTTTCGCAATCTGCCACACGGTTGCCAAATACATTTTTCGTTAATTTATTGCTAAGGTTTACTCATACCAGTGGTAAATATAGCACTGAAGAAACTTTTAAATCAAACTTTACTTCAGTCTTTAATGACACTACGAATTATTTCAGGTTGTTTAAAGAATGCCGAGTTGTCAAGCGAGGAAATGCAGTGGCTGGCGTTGCCGGGCATGGGACGACGTCTCTAGGCTCCTGCCTGAGGCAAGCCTCTCCGGCCTCCTCGGATGCCCTCTAGGAACTGGCACTGCGTATGATGGTCTCCTCACCTAGCACCTAGGTTGACCTAGCCACCGCCATCGAAGCGGAGAGTTGACAACATATGTATGATTGTTGGACGTGTCAGTCCTGCCATTGACATGTTCAAAACTATGAATTGAGTGATTACAAATATGCTTTGATCAATGAAATGAAAGGATGTTCTGTTACATCTTGTTGTGCAGATATAGGGCTTGAATTATTTTCGATCGTATCATCTTGGCCCTATAATAAAAAAGCGAGTGTGGGAGTGCGCGACCAGTTGCTACCAGTATCAAGGTGCACTTGATGTGTAGTTATCAGTCAATGAGAACCATAGAAAAATGGAGGCATAGACTCTAGGAGTATATATCCGCTCCCCAAAAAAGGGTGTGCTATATATTGAATGGTTCAATATAGGTCAGTGAGTTTGAGGCAACAAAAAGCTTTAGAGCTAAAATCAATAGGAAAGGGTATTTGTTTCTTAAGATGTTTTTTTGATAAATGTAAAAAAATTTGAATTAGTTAGTTAGTAATAAGAGAGAAAAGGAGACCATGACTTGATTGTCTATTTATCCTTGCTCCATATTCGAAGTTTCTGCCAGCTGCTGTCGTCAACCTACCCTTGCATGCCATCTACTTCCAATTCACTTTTGCGAGAGGTGCATGCCCGACCGTCGACATTGATGCATCCCCTCACTCAACATCGTGTCTCCGCAGGATGGAGCTTAGATCGGTGAACCGCATAATGGTCAACAAAGAGGCAAAAAGTAGATGATTTTGACGCTTTCGATGGTGCATGCGGAGATATTTTTCACCTTTTGCCTATAGCAACACACGGGTCTTCTGCTAGATGGGACTAGGGCGAAGCCCACCGTCATTATAAATTTTCATAATTACAAGTCGGTGTAGGAAGGGGCTCATGAAAGCCGCGTGCTAGAGTGTGATGACCAATCCCCGGTTCGGCCGTTGGCACCCATCAACAATGCACAACAGATCAGACTTTGAGTGACCCTCCACAACCCAAGTCCTTGATCCCGCTCATGGTAGTGAAGCACTGCGATGGCCGCCAATGACACCCTACTCAGGGTGCTACTTTCCACGACGGCCTCCATGTTGTCACTGTAGCGGGATGCGTGAGACCAAGTGTAGGGAATAGCTTGCGGAGAGCGATCCTCATGTCCAGCTCGACAAGATTAGTTTTTAATGTTTTAAACATTCCATTGTGATTGCACGTTAATGACATGTGTGTCGCAATGGCTGGGATTGACGAAGTCCAGACATGTTGTGATTAGAGGACACTGCGGTAATCGCCGGTGGTGAGGGACTAAGAAAAGTGGTGACACGGTGTCGGTGAGGGACTAAGACAAGTGGTGACACGGGTGGGACACCGTGTTGAAATAGAAGACGTTGAATTGTGGGGGTCACGGTGTCGGTGAGGGACTAAGACAAGTGGTGACACGGGTGGGACACTGTGTTGAAATAGAAGACGTTGAATTGTGGGGGTCTTGAGCCGTATTTATCGGGCCCGTTGCAACGCACGGGCATGTTTACTAGTACTGATAATGCGGCATATGCTTTAATGAGTTACTTTGAGTTGGTAATTCATTTATTTCATGTAGTATGATACAAGGTACTTAACTATCGATACCGTGCTCAGGGATTTCTATCCAGACATATGCGAACCCTGCTCATTGAAGCTAGTACTTATCTGACACTCCACAACACTGAATCTCAAATGCGCATCATTATTGAGTAACATATCTGCCAGGATTCAGAAGAATCAGGCTTTAGACAGAGGAGTGAATCCGTGCTTAATAGCTGCCGACCAGACCTTCTCGATGTCCATCATATCATCTCCGCACTCATGGATGTCCCAACCTTGTAGTGCGTGTACCATTCCAGCAACACGCCATGCGCTCATCACCCTTCTTGGAAGCCAATTCTATCCATTAAGCGAGTAGCAGCACAAGTCAGTGTCAATCACATTATCTATTTCAATCTTGGATAGGAAGTTGTGTATGTCAAATTACAGAACCAGGTAATGAGAACATATCATTAGTACCTCACAGGTGTGGACGTTCTGCATTGCCTCTGGGATCTTCATTGCAGGGTTGCTCAAGTAAGTGCAATCCTGGCGTGTCCTTTTAAGGGGAAACTGTGATGTGGGAATAAATGTTGCTCCTTTTGGTGCCCTGATTTGTTGCTTATCATCTATAATATCTCCTATCCAGATCTGTATAGTAGTGAAGAAGTAGTCACTGAATATATTGCTTCTCAGAGTGTTTGTTCCTATTTTGCTAGCTACATATATTTACAGTGTAATTTCTTGTGATTTGCTGGTAGATGATACTACAGCATAATGTGTGCTACTGTTTTCCGTCAAAAAACATTAGGTGAATTAGTTTGACAAGGTTTATAGAAGCTTTCACGGTCCTGTCTAATATTTCTACTAGTTATACCCCACTTATGATATATCCACTCTAGAAAGCTTCTTGACGATTTTCATCCCTTTTTCCAGATAACTTTTACCTGCGGTGTTTCGTCACTGGAGAATTTCAGATAGGCAACACTGCTCTCTGGAACTCGCAACTTGAGCATGTCATATTCTTTCTTTTGATTCATGATTACCTACACAAAATTGCACATATTTATAGTTATTCTTGTATACAGTGAGATCAATTCATACAAAATGTGCTGCTAAACGAAATCAACAAAAATAGCTGGCTGATAGGTACCTGGACACCTCTTTCGCATAAAGCTGTAGCTACTGCGTGTTCTACCTTAGAATTGCCTCCACAGAGAAAAACTCTCTTTGTATCTGAAGGAATGCTCTTGAGAACAACTGCTGTTGCTAAGCCACTTCCATCAACAAGTCGAACTCCTAATTCTGGATATTTATTTGTAAATAGTTCACCACTTCCATTGAGTTGTTTTGCCTGGGACCAAGAATATGAGGGTTAATATCTTTGCGCTGACCATTTGTGTGAAATTAGCATGCATTTGACTTTTTGCAACATGTCAATTAACATGCATCAGAAGCTAAGTGTCATGTGGAAGCAAGTATAAAGAGGGAGTTATGCAAGAAAAGTTTCGGTCATTATGCCTGATTTAGGAGTCCAAGACTGAGCACTTTGACCCCTCTTCCATCCGCATATAATATTGCCTTCTCAATTAACTTGTTGATGGATTCCCTCTCCCTAATCAGGCCATACTGCAAATGGAGAAAATCCTATCAATTTGCACCTATTAAGGCATAAGATTCATACAACGCGGAAATCCAATTACTTGGAAGTTGTATCTTGGTATCACCCATGTTTGCATCTTGAACTTCTTCAGTTTGAGACTTTCGACGACAAATGCAGAGGATCCATAAACCCATGCCAGTACCATTGACAGCCATGCCATTGGCCATATCATCCACATATACCATACAGGGTTATCTGAGGGTTTAGAAGCTATAGAGGCAATCCCAACCCTTAGATGATAAGTCGATTGCAAGGTGGTGATATGCGTCAAGTGAACGACATCTGGTGTTTCCTCTTTTCCAATCAGTGTTCTCTCATACAGCTCGTCAGTTGACTTGTCCATGGTGTTGTATATGTAGTCATAGAATGGCATAAACAATGAGTAGTTTGTACGAAACTGTGTATGATGGAGAGAATGATACCTGTGGAGATGTGAAAAATACCTTTGAATAATTAGGTTTGTGGTTTTATGAAGCTATGACTAACCATTTTAACTTTTGTGCATTGTTTGTAGAATCGACTGGTAAATTTTGTTAAGAATATAAGGGACCCAAAGTCTCATCGCCTAATTGCATGTTAACATGATTGTAAGGTTGAGCTTAAAATGTTATACTTACGATGGAGTGTACATGAGATACTTGAGAGGAGGGACAACTTGGAATATCCACTTTGGGAGCATCTCAAAGTTGCAGTGTCCCATATTATTCATGAAGTCGATGTAAGCCAGGTATAGGACAACGCCCAGGATAGAACCATATCCCATAAAAATTGGTATCAGCATGGGGATCGAAAATAACACGAAGTAAGCTAAGATTTCAGCAAATGGATGGATGACAGCTGCCAATCATATGGTAAAATTTCATTAGGTTAAAAGAGAGTTGTGCATTAGCTTCACAAATACCACATCAACATGCTTTCTGCAAAATGGAACACTAATTGTTAACGTACCAAGCACTTGGAGATTCATTAAGCAATAGAACATGTAGAGAAATCTAAACTGGGTTGTTTTTTGGAAAGACCAAGATGGTAACACCTTATTTCTGAACAATATATTTAGTCTCAGAATGTCGTCCATGAGACTTCTATTGTTTTCTTTGGACATATCTATGCTTTGAATTCCTTATGCTCCTGGAATCAGAATGGATATTGTAACTCCAACACACGAGACTTTGATGCATGTGCAGATGCTTTCAGATGTCATTTATCTTAAAAAAAATAGTGGTTTTGTCAGTTTTTAGATCACAAATTCGCCAAATTGTTTGCTATGCATAATCTAGACACTTGTGAACTTAATGCCACTAGTGATGAAATGCTTTTTTTTGTGTGTGTGGTCCACTGTTTGTTCTTAAAGATGGTGAAACTATTCATCATCATGTTAACCCTCAGTTCTGAATGCTACTACTTACAGGTTATGGGCTCTGTGACGATGGAGGCATGGTGGTGTGAGTGGTAGCGAGAGTAAAGGAAATGGTGGTGCAGCGCCCTGTGGAACCAGTAATAGAGAAATTCAACAGGTCCTATGTGAAGCAACGCCATGATGATGGCTCCCTTTGTTTCCCACATTGGCATGAGCCTGACGCTCGGGATGGTTGCATAGGCCAAGTAGAAAAACAGCGTCATGAGGATGATCTGGTCATCCCTGTACAGAATGGTAAGGACAGCTTAGCATTACACACAAGATAGCATATTTTAGCATTTGATTGTGATGGACCATTGTATTTCAGGTATGTGCCAGTTAATTTGAGTGTGATAGAAGTGAATAGCAGGACGTGTGCATATATGGCTTACCAGGAGCTCTCCCGGTCCACCTGCTCGAATTCAAGACCGCGGTCAACGATGATGTGCTTCCTGCGTGCGGTTTGGTGGCGAGACAAGCTGATCCAGATCTGGTTGTGGATCATCCTCAGAAGCAGAGCTGGTAGCATGGTGGTGTATGCTGTATCCATGTCTCCCCACCCACTGGTGACCACCCTGTGCGCAGTGTGCAATGCCGCAGGTGCTAAGACCAGGTACTGCTTGCAGTGCATGGTTAGAATATCATGTGACATTGATGGATGGGAATTAATCAGCGGTGTATAGCAGGTGGTAATCAGATCTTTGATTGTTCGGAAGCTATTGCCGTGGCTTCAAGCTTGCAAACTTCTACGTTTTGAAGAGAAAAGGAGGTTTGTTTATGTCCATTCAGTTGGTTATTGTGTGTGAACTGTGTGAAAAGTAAAGCTATTGTCGGCGGTTCATATTAGGATCACAAAGGCCAATGAATGCAAACGGTCCAAGGTTTCATGAGAATGGCATGATCTGCCCAGCAATACATCTTTATGATTTGGTTGCTGCTATCAGGGATTTTACCGGTGCCTATATTATCGTACCCTGGTCGTTATCCACCGTGCAAGAAGCATGCAAAGGAATTTGTCAAAGGTCCCTATCCTCTTATCTTTCTTGTGTTTCTTAAATTGAGACAGAGCATAATAGAATGATAATATAATTTGCTTCCATCGTTTTTCTTGAAGCAGTTTTTCTGGATCATGTGAAAAACTGAAAAGTACTCAGGGAATCAGCAACATGGGACTGAAACGCTTATGCTAGAATATACTATTTACAATTCAAAATACAGGTAGTTTTATTTAATTGATAACAGAATAGTCTTGAGTGTTCACTACGACATGCAAGTTTTGCTGCAATTCCTGTTCCACCTGACTTCAGTACTGGGACATTATGATGCGTATGAAACTTTATTTAATGCATACTTTTTGAAGGAAATATATAAATATATGAATATCCTCATTGAAGTAGTTAGTTTATTTTTTTGGTCGCTCAATCATATGATGTTCCTAAATTTGCAAACATGAATTTAGCTAGATAAAATAAAACATTATGTCCTACATTTCTGAACCAAAAACAAATATCAGAAAGGAACACTCCAAACAGACAGTAGCACGTAAAGTGCAGACAAGATGTAACATACCTTGAAGCTGCGCATCCAGTGCCATGGCCATTCGGTCAAAGGACCCGGCCGTGTTGCCATGGTAATGGATGAGCGACCACTTTTCTCTCTTCCAAGGTAAGCAGCTCCCTCAGCAAGCGAGCTCTGCTAAGAACTTCAAGCTCCGGTTGCATTTTTATATGCATGGACGGTTGCACAATATGCTCTTGCAATATTGTGTAAAGAAGTCATTTTTTTCATGTGCCCATGCATGTTTCCGTTCCCATTACCAGTCTTTATTCCTTCACAGTATCCACTTCCCCAACTGTATTTTTCTCTGGCTTGCCTTCCAAGGCACATTCTAGGCAGAAGTACTCAAATCCAAGTCATAAAACATGCTTTTTTAGTGTGTTTGATCACACAAAACATGTTGTTGCTTGCTATTGGCATTTGTGTTGCTTAGGTGAAGGCTTCTGTCTCCGATTCTGCTTATGTTGCCCTCTTGGGCTTCATTTTGGAATTTGGGATGTGGGGTCCTCTGACATTCATGCGATTCAGGCATTCTGATTATAATTTCATTTTTCTGGTTGAATGAAGAGGAACATAAATGGTTAAAATAACAGAAACAGGAAATGTTGTAGTCAGCTGGGAACTAACATAATAATTACTCCCTCCGTTACAAAATTATTGTTGTGGAAGGGGATAAACATGCGTGTGTGAAATGACTTGGATAATTTGGAACAGAAGGAGTAATAAGCATGCGCGTGTGACATGAGCTGCAGTTTGTGTAAGCAAGTTAGTCAAGTCAAACTGTGAATGTACAGAAAGTTATCAAATATCCAATTCGGTGCCCAGGTCTAGATGAACCTGGTGAACAGTAGCACGATAAAAAAATAGAAAAAAAATTGAATGGAAGATGTTCGAGTGCATGATGTGCGTGCAAATTTTAATTTTTATCCCATTTGAACATATGTGGAGCTCGTGGCAAAAAAGAGAAAATCGGCCAGAACATTGCGTGAACAGTAACCTTACTCACATAGCCGAATTTTGTCTTTTTTATCGCGTGCTCCTTGAATGTCAAGACTCTACCAAAATTTGCATGAAGATCACGCACACAGGCATCTGGCTTGCAACAAAAATTCGGAATTTTTTGAATTTATTTGCTATTTTTGGCGAAATTTTTATTTTGCCGGAGCTGAAACGCCGCTCCTGAAAGTTATATAGTACTTTCTTTTTGCGAGCAATATAGTACTCTACTACTCCCTTTATAAAGAAATACGAGAACATTTAGATCACTACTTTAATGATCTAAACGTTTTATATTACTTTATGAATGTAGTATTCGATAATATTAAGGACAGATAGACAAATCTTAAATGGAAACCGTGTTCAATAGAATGTCCGAGGGAGCTGCACTGAATATGACACAGCCCTCAGATAACTAAATGACATCTGGTGTTTCCTCCTTGATTGGTATTGGCACGTCCTTGCTTGGCATGCGAGTCTAGTACATGGTTCTCCTTGACATATGAGCTAAGGCCAACTCCAACGCGCGATCCCATCTTGTGTGCGCGCGTCCGTTTGAACCAAAACGGACATATAACACAGCCCAACGCGTGGCTGCGTCCTCAAATTTGTCCGTTTGGCGTCCGGCCCGCTGCATTTTCGACGCAAATATGCGCTCGGTTTGCGTCTACACGGACGCCGAACAGACGGGCACGCGCTTGCGGGTCGCCCGCCTCGGGGACGCGTGGCGGCCGCCAACCTACCTCCACCGCCCAAACTAAATGTGCACGTGCGGCGGGCCCCTACTGTCAGCCACACATCATGCGGTCGTCGTCCTTCTTAAATTGGAAGCCTTGGATCAGGCAATCAACAGCTTCCACTTCCCCGCCGGCCTGCCTCCTCGAGCCCCGACACGAGCGAGCAAACCGTAGCCAGCGCCACCGCACCCCCACTCGCCAACCTTCCCACCGGCGCCATGGGCTGGCATTGGATCAGCGGCGAGGAGAAGCACGACAACGAGGCCGCCTCCTCGTCTGGCCGGCGCAGCTCCAGCAGATCCGCGCCGCCCGCACCGCCGGCCTTTCAGCTCGCGCCGCCGGTGGCCGGCCAGCGCAATAGGATGTACGTCCACGTCGATGTCTGCCGCCGGTACTGGGAGACGTCCATGCCGCTCCCGCGGGGAGATGTTCATTTGCCAAACAACTGGCATCTCTCCACGGACCACGCGCTAATCCCGGCGGTGCCGGTGAGCGGTCGCGCCCGCCGCAAAGAGATCAACCGTTGCCATCGGATCTGCTGTGGGACTCCAGGTATGGCATTGACTCGCCTCTATGGGACACGTGGTTCCGCGACGAGCACAAACTGCGTCGACGGTCCTACTTTGTTGGCCAGCGCCCACTGTGTCCGGCTCGTGCAGACAGCCCGCTCCAAGTGTGCGGCCGTAGGCGTGTGCGCGGCATCTCGCTGACGCCGTCGCCATCTCTGTCCCCTCCACTGGCGCCACGCATGACGAGGAGGCCCGGCTCATGAGGCGTGTCATGGAGGATTCCATGAACACGCACGACGAGCGGCAATGGGAATGGCCTGGAAACCGCGTTGTCCCTCTCTACGGCCGGCGACGTGGCCATCCCGGAGCTAGACGTTTTCGTCAAGGAGGAGGTTCACGAGGAGCAGCCCCTTGCCGTGTGGGACCCTCGTCTGGTGGGCCAGCGGTGGAGCTGGTCCTGCATGGCGCCGGAGATGGCCGAATCGGTGGGAGTCGGCCCATGGTCAGCAACGCCACCACGGTCGCCGGAGCAGGAGCAAGAGCCACTGGAGGAGGTGGTGCAGGCGCCACCGGCGCCTCCGGTCTGGTAGAGGTCGTCAGCCCACCTGTGGCAGCCACCGCCCTACGTCGAACTCACCGGCGACGACGAGTAGGACGACGACTCCTAAAGACGACGACGGCCACCGGCGACGGGCCTTTATCTACTTTTTTATGCTTTTTATTAAGTTTTAGTTTAATTAAGACCTGCGTTGAACTTTGGTACTATGGACATATGGATGTTTTATGTTTATAATCATGTTTTCGTATTATTTGCTAGTTTATTTTCTTTCTTTGGGGGGTGCAAAAAATTGAAGTCCACGAACCCAGACGGTTTGGGACGGGGCGTGCCCGTTGGATGCACGACCGCAAACGGACGGTCGTGTTCGTTTTCCTGGCTCAAACGGACGAAAAGCGGATGAACCGGACGTCCGTTTGGGGTCGCGCGTTGGAGTTGGCCTAAGGATATTTTGGCCACCTGCGGGCCATATGCCGTCACCTTGAGGTGCGGGTCAAGACCAGAAACCCCACTCCACACACATATTCTCTATCTGTTGCCACCAACTGGCGACAAGATACGGAATTGAAGGATCATATCACAGAATATTTTAAAAAGTTTTTTACCTCAGAGATCGAGCAACCTAATCAGGATGTGTTATCACTGGTAAAGAGGAGAGTATCTACTGAGATGAACAATGCCCTCCTTTCTCCGTATACAGCTGACGATGTTCGTAAAGCCTTGTTCGACATTGGGGATTTGAAAGCCCCAGGGCCTGATGGGCTCCATGCTATTTTCTATAAAAGGTTTTGGCCAATGTTAGGAGATTATCTGATCGAGGAGGTTTTGAAAGCAGTAAACACTTGCACTATCCCATCTAGCTGGAATGATACTGCGATTGTGATGATACCAAAAGTCAATTCTCTGGAGAAGGTAACCCAGTTTAGACCAATTAGTCTGTGCAATGTAGTGTATAAAATTATTGCAAAAATGATTGCCTCTCGCCTAAAGGTGTTCCTACCAGATATTATTAGCCCAACTCAAAGCGCATTCGTTCCTGGAAGACTTATTACGGACAACGTATTGGTGGCATACGAATGCTTCCACACCATCAAGAAAAAGAGAGCAGGCAAAGAAGTGTGCGATAAAATTGGATATGCATAAAGCTTATGACCGGGTTGAATGGCCTTTTCTCAAGGAGATTATGCTCAAACTTGGATTTCGTGAGGTGTGGGTAAATTTTATTATGGAGTGTGTTTCTACTGTTGAATATCGTATTCGGTTTAATGCGGAGGAGAGTGAAAGCTTTAAACCTACTAGGGGTCTGAGGCAAGGAGACCCGCTGTCTCCTTACCTGTTCCTGTTATGCACGGAGGGTCTCACAACTTTACTAACGCATGCGGAAGAAAATGGGAATATTTCAGGAGTAAAGGTTTGCAGAGATGCCCCATCTGTCACGAACCTTCTTTTTGCTGATGACTCTTTAATCCTTATGAAAGCAAATTTGCAAAGTGCGGAAACATTAAAATCAGTTCTAGATTCGTATTGCGCAGCTTCAGGGCAGATGGTTAGTGTTGACAAATCCAGCATCTTTTTTAGCCCTAATACGGGAGTGGACACTAGAGAACAAATGTGTACAATTCTCAATATAATGACTGGGGCCTTGAATGACAAATATTTAGGACTGCCGGCCAATGTGGGTTTAGATAAAACCAATTGTTTTCAATACTTAATTGATCGTATTGTTCAGAGAATTAGTGGCTGGAAGGAAAAACTTCTGTCGGCTGGAGGAAAGGAGATCTTACTTAAAGCGGTTGTTCAAGCTATTCCCACCTATGCAATGTCGGTCTTTAAAATTTCTAAAAAAATTGCAAAGGAATTATTGACGCGATGGCGCATTTCTGGTGGGGAGATGAGGACAACCAAAGGAGGATGCATTGGATGGCTTGGTGGAAAATGTGTGTACCCAAGAACCAAGGAGGAATGGGTTTTCGGGATATCCATTGTTTCAATTTGGCTATGCTGGCTAAACAGGCTTGGCGTCTTCTCGAGAATCCGGATTCTCTATGTGCTACTATTTTGAGAGTCAAATACTATTCTGACGGTGACTTGTTGAACACTGACCTGAAGAAGGGATCTTCCTTCACCTGGCAAAGTATTATGGCGGGTGTGAGCTCCCTGAAGCGTGGTCATATTTGGCGAGTGGAAAACGGGCAGAATATTGGCATTTGGGAGGATGCATGGATTCCAAATTGTGTAAACCGTAAAATTGTTACCCCTAAGGGAGGCCATTGTTATGAAGGTAGCAGATTTGATTGATCCAATCCTAAATAGTTGGGATGAAGATCTTCTCACGCAGACTCTATGGCCTATTGATGTTCAGCGAGTGCTTACGATCCCGATATCGCAACATGATATGCCAGATTTCATAGCTTGGAATTTCACAAAAAAGGGACTTTTCAGTTCGGTCTGCTTATTTTGTGGAATGGGACCACCAATATGGGAACAAGTTACGACATACCAATGGGATGGAACGTACCACGGTCAATCCTATTTGGGCGAGGATTTGGAAGCTTGCTTGTCCAGCAAAGGTTAACATATTTATTTGGCGTACACTTCACGGCACTATTCCGTGTCGTGTTAACTTAGCTAATAGACATGTGAAAGTCTCGCCTAAGTGTCCTGCCTGCTCATCTGGGCTAGAAGACACAAAACACTTGTTGTTTCTATGTGACAGAGCAAAAGAAGTGTGGAGAAGACTAGGGATGGACGATATTATCGACAGAGCTTGTAAAATAGACTATGCGGGTGAGGCAATCTTGGAATATTTACTTTCATTACCAGATCAGGAACTATGTATTATGGGCACTCGTAATGTGCGAGACATGATTGCCATATCAGCCTGGTACTTGTGGTGGGAAAGGCGCAAATTGATACACAATGAGACTACTCAGAATGCACAACATATATCCATGGGGATACGCGCTCTCGCTGCCAATTTTGTTAATGCCTCCTCGCCGAAGGCTTCCATTAAAAGAGGAGGATGGTCTAATCCCCCGACGGGATTTGTTAAACTTAATGTTGATGCTTCTTTTGATCACGACCTTCTCAGGGATACGATCGGGGCTGTCTTAAGAGATGACAAAGGTAGGTTCATCGGTGGGGGAAATGGTAAGATTGACTGGTGTGTAGATGTGTTGATGGCTGAAGCTTTGGCGTTAAAATTTGGCCTATCGCTTGCGCAAAGGACGGGTTGTAATCGCATAATTGTTAAATCGGATAATATGGAGGTGATCGAGACCATGAACGAAGGAGGACGATCGTCGGGGGCAGCAGCTGCAATTTTTGATGATTGTTTTCACTTAGCTTGTGATTTTCCTATTTCTAGATTCGAGCATTGTAATAGAGAAGCAAATAAAGTTGCTCATGAACTTGCCAAGTTGGCTAGATTTTCTTTCATTTCTGATTGGTTTGAGGAACCACATAATGCAATTGTACCAATCCTCATAAACGATGTAATGATTATTTCAAATGAATAAAGCTCGAACTTTCTTTCAAAAAACTGGAAGGGCTAGGATGATAGCACATGAAAAGCTCAAAGTTGCAGCAAATTTGACAATTTTGACATGTAGATGAAATCATTTCACAAAATGAACTGCCCCTAAAAAATTTCACTCAGCTGACATTTTTGAGTGGTGCCCGACACGAAGGCGCCACACTACACTGTGTAATGCCTCACTGACAGGCGCTACACGCCTGCCAGCGTCGCACCCCGGACTGCCTAAAAATTACTAAGTCAATGTGCGGCGCCTAAGAGCTAGGCGCCACACTATACAGTGTGGCGCCTAGCCTCTAGGCGTTGCACTAGTGGTTGCATTATTTACCACTACAAAATGAAGCAACCACTAGTGCAACGCCTAGACGCTAGGCGCTACACTGTATAGGCGTCTAGCTCTCAGGTGCTCTGCACACTGATTTAGTAATTTTCGGATCATCCGGGTGCGACGCTGGCTAGGCGTGCAACGCCTGTCAGTCAGGCGCTACACAGTGTAGTGTGGCGCCTTCGTGTCGGGCGCCACTCAAAAATGTCAGTTGAGTGAATTTTTTTTAGGCGCAGTTCATTTTGTGAAATAATTTCATCCATAGGTCAAAATTGTCAAATTTGCCCAAAGCTGGTGGCGACTGAGGCGGCCTCCAGCACCCCACAGGCACTAGCATTTGCATCACAACAGCGGGTTCGTGCACATAGAACAGATTTCTAGATAGAGGGACATAGAAAGAGGGTGAAAGGGAGAAAAAAAGGAGAAGATATGGGGTACAAGAAAGCTGACAAAGAAAGGAGAAGATATGAGGTACAAGAAAGTTGACAGATGGGGTCCACTCATAGTCCTTTTGATAATTTGATGGACAATAGGATTGTCTGATTATTCACTTTGAAATGCAACTTATGCTGCAATCCATGGAAACCCTGAAAAATTTTGTTCTTTAATATTGCCATATACTCCTATGTAGAACCTCCTGGGTAAGTATACCCCGCAAACTAGCATATTATTGAAGTGGTTAGTTTGTTACCAAATAATATATTCTCTTCTCTTTGGCACTCAAACAAATGAAGTTCTTTGGCTTGTTCACTATGATCATGTCCTTAGTTTAAGATCAGAAAGATTATGGATATATTAATATATTATATTGGCACATGTATTGGTTGCTAGCCAAGTTTCGTAGGTCATGGACATGAAGATGTCGAATCAACAATGTGAATACATGTTAGAAACAAGGGGTTAGACGGACTCAACTTGACATATAGTCGGAATATTGTTGGTTTTCTTTTATTATAACAATGCTATGTTCTTGGACATGATATTGTCACATGTACTTGAGATGTGCAGTGAGTTACTTAGTGGTTGTCAAACACTACTCCGTAACTAGGTAGTTATAAGGTCGCTTTCTTTACTAGAATCATGGGGTCGGTACTAGAACTGGTGTGCACGCTACTGGACACTTGGAATATTCTAACAAGGATGGTTCGGAGGCTTCGACCAAGCAACAGAGGCTTGCACAATAATTTTGGAGGTTCCAACGTAGATGTGTCGAAGGCTCCGAATGGCACTTTGGCACAAGAGCTATCTCTTTGGAATGGAGTCGGGGCTCCAAGTGGATCTGAGTTGGTGGCTCCAAACAGTGTAAAATGTAAGATAAAGTCATGGAAAAATTCAAGGTTCAGTGATTTTGGGGTTTGATCTCTAAGCACTTTGAAAGAAAAGTATCACCTCACAAACTGGATCTCCTTTTGATAAGTTGTGCACACATATGGACTCAATGTAATCTTGGATCACTAAAAGCTATAGAAGATGTCCTTAACCTTGCCAAACGTTTGTGAAGAATTGAGGGTCAACAACCATCTTTCCAAATTGCTTCTTTTGGGACTTGTTCTCAAATATACTTGAACAAACATTGGTCCTTTAATCAAGTTGTCATATATCACCAAAAACCCACGAGGGGGCAATGGATGCACTTTCACCAATTGCAAAGAGACCTGGGGTCACCAACCCCCAACTGGATCGCCTTGATTGCTTGCTAGCAATGGAATTTATAGCTAACTGGAAAGGTCATGTCTGGTAGTGTCTACGGCTTCAACGGCTCTCGACTGATCTTGGTTCATGTGGTGCACCCACCTCGCTCTATGTGATGGTGTTGATCTTATTCAGATTGTCTATTATCCATATAAGAATAAGCTAACCAAGCATATGTGGCGTGGATGCATGGTTGATGTGCTTCCATCACTGACAACAACTATTCGTTTCCAATGTCTCATGAGAGATTCAGGCATATTTCTTCATCAAGCGTTAGACTATAGAACAACATAGACTTTGTGTTCTCATATTCAATATTTTAGATCCATTTTGAGCTTGAAAGGGTGTTAAGAGTATTAGTTAGGGCATCTCTAGTTGAAGCTCAAAACTTAACTCGTAAAAAGCCACCCCCAAAACTTGAATCCCCCAAAAATCCGGCTTTTCTAGGTTGCATTCTAACCAATCCCCAAAACTTAACTTCCTAAACTTTCCTTTGATATATCCCACTTCCTTTTGCAAACTTCAAATCCATTTCAACTATCTTTTGACAGCATATTAATTCAAACATTGATTTGAACGATGTAAATATTTTAACATCATTTTAAACTTATTGTTGTTTTTAAAAATTCAAATTCAAACACAATAAATGTTCAAATGAAACAATTGTCTAAACAAATACAACAAATGATTTGCCCCTGTCTGTTCAGAGAAAGGGGCTTTTTTTTGTGAGGCCAAAATGGTTATTGAGACTACCTCTTTTGGGGATGGGTTAGAGACCCTTAAATCCTAAGAGGGTGTTCAACTAGAGATGCTCTTAGATGCATATTTTTTATGTAGAAGAAAGTATATTATGGCCATTTAGCTTTGCGTATCCTCTTGCTGTGCGACAGAGAAAATTGATTTGGCCATTTCTGTTTTATTAATAGGTACTACATGAAAACACCATGAATCCCTTGCACGACATCGATCCTTGAAATTATCTAAGTGTCCTTCCTCTGGTCAGTAAGTTACATCATTATCATGTACGGCGATGCTGTCTAGCTTTTAGCATGTAGTATGTAGTACCACTGTACTTGATAATGCCAAATTGCCAGGTTGCACATGCACGAAAACAACCTGCAAAAGCTCTTTGTCCTGAAGAAAGCTAGCCTGAAACTCATATTCTGAATGTCTATGCTTGAGGGCGTGTCCTGACATCAGAATGGGATCCTTGTTCATGCTCCTAGTCTGAGGTAATCATGCTTCTTCGTAGCGAGCTTGGGCATGACAAAGCACCGCCTGAACCGGTCCAGAGCCTTCACTCTGATCCTCAGCCGGAGCCGTCGGAGCCCGTCAATGACGGACCTAAAACCCTTCTGCAGTTTCTTGGCCTTGCCAAGGCTGAACAGCCTTCTCTTGCTCTTCTTCCTCACTGCAAGGCAAAAGGAAAAGGCTTGATGATCTTCTTCCTGGAACTACCCGCAGTTTAACCGCTCGGTTGTGGTTAATTAACTAATTAATGTTACCGGGGCACGTGAATTCAGCCGCGGATCTAATCACAGCCGACATTCTCTTTGTAACAACAAATGAGTCGGTGAGGTTGCGGTATCTGCAGCTTTTCGGAATTCTGCTTGCTTAAAGAGCTGGAGTTTGCAGGTAAAGTTACCTTGTAGTTTCTTCTTATCCTGGCCACCCCTTAGCCTCGCATTTTGGATTACCTGCAGCTCAATGAACAAACGGTAATCACTACAAACTTGGTTTTAGCTACGGGAACGTCGAAATTCCAAACTCTTTCAGTAGTCTGCGAGAGTTGTCAAAGGTAGGCAAGTACAAATGACAGCGTGTTTACATCCATTCTTCTCATTCTTTCCGTTTATTGGTTTTAATGTCCGATAAACCCATAAACACGTACCCTTTTTTCCTGCAAAACTGTACGCTTTTCTTTATGAAGTACGTATATATAGAATAGAAGTATTCCGCGTATGATGTAAAGTAAAATTTTCCCTACACTTTTCTTGGTTTCTATCTATGCCTTGTTATTTTGTAAATTTGGGGGGAAGTCTGTACCTCTGCCAAGCTCTCCTGCCGCTTTCTCATCCTGCTCTGAATGTAGTTTCGGGTGCACTGCGTCCACGGACACGCATGATACAACCAGCGTTAACTGGGACCCGGTCGAGCTACTTTCAAAAACAAAATTGGGAGCCGATGGAGCTAACCTTGATGTGGTACTTGACGTAGGCCTGGAAGTTGAGCAGGATCCACGCCGTTTTGGCGGCCCTCTTCCGCTTCACGTGCCGCTCGAAGATGTCTGCAAATCATATACATCCAGCACGTCGGAGAACTCCAACTCCAGGCGACACAAGACAAGAGGGAGCAACGCAACGTACCGAAGGAGACGAAGCCGCCGTTGGTGGTGAGGTGCTGCACGGACTCCCCCCGCAGCTCCGGTGGTGGGATGGCCGACCAGCTGCACTTGGGCGCCTTCGCGTACGAGCTCCCTGCGTCCTGCAGCTCCTGCATCCGTACACCTCACTCAGGTCTAGGGGCACGGGAAAAAGCAGGTGGGTGGGTACTGAACTACTACTGCTGGCTGGTGTCGAGCACCCACCTGGAAGAAGGAGGTGGCGACGGCTACGTCCGTGTCGTCCCGGAAACGCATGGGGAAAATGGCGTTGATCTTCCCCGGCTGCAGGGCCAAGAGCCACGCCATTAGCACTACAATTGAACTTCGTCTCCACGGGACTCGCAAGCAAGACAGTAGTGGCGTACCGTTCTGCTGACGAAGAAGGGGTCGCGGTGGTTGTACACGAGCTTGGTGGCACCGGAGGAGCCGAGGCTCCCCAGCAGGTGCTTCAGCTGCGACCCGAGGACGATGGACTGCAGCAGCGACACCTGCCGGACAGCCCTGGCGCGATCCTTCGGCCTGGTGAGGCCGGAGAAGTTGAGCTTCAGCGTCAGTGCGTACCCCTCTCTGGCCGGCTCCACGATCTCCGCGAACTTGTGGTACATCTTCCTCACCTCCTGCAGCGTGAACTCCGGCAGGCAGGTCGACGTCGACGCCTCGTGGAAGAGGGACGGCGTCGATATCGACAGGTACACGTTCTCGGGGTCCGACGCCGAGGCCTGCACATAGTTCATTCGATCAGCTGGCAGTTTCTGAGAGCACCGCTGACAACAAATATACACATGGTTTGTGGCTGATTCGAAGATGGGATCATTCACCTGTACATGGTATCGCACTGATCCCAACTCGAAGAAGGTGTGGTCCACCGGCATTGGCCTCTCAGAGCTGCAAGCATCCAAGCATGAGCAAAAGACATCAAGTCAAACTCTGCTTCAGTCGGAACGAAATGCGAACTGGAAAGATGAGCTAGCACCTCTGGAACCTCGTCAGGATTTCGACGAGCGCCCGCGACCCGCCGTTGAAGAACGCCATGGCTTTGCTGCCGGGGATCCACGGGCGCCGTCCCTTTATAATGGCCCTGGTGATGATGGTGGGAAAACGAAGAGGTTCAGGAGTTGTTTTGGCATGAGGCAACACCACACCAACAATTAAAGGACAAGGGTGACTATCTGACTGGTGAGACTGGAGAGCCTGAAGGGGACCTCTCCATGTTATTGGTGGACTGCTTCAGAAGCAACCTACCTAGACACCCAGTGACCTCAGCCTCCCTTCACCCTTGCTTTGTTTCCAATTCACTCCACAATCATCCCATGCTTTTCTCCCACTGCTCTAGCACTGAATGATCAGCTGCGTAGCCAAATTCAGAAATTTTTGGAACGGCACCCAAAGGTGTCGAACAAAATTTCCAGTTTAAAATCGGCCCAAGATGGGTCTTTTAGAGCAAACCTAATCCTACAAGTTTCACCTCTTGTTTATTTTTCCAGAAGAAATAGCAGACCAGCTGCACCAGTCGCGGTCGGTAGGTGAAACATAAGATTTTCTTTTATTTGGCAAGAAAGGTAAGAGTGTGACAACACAAAGTCACCGACGATGAAAAGAGAAGATCTTTCTTTCATTTGATTCGGTGCTCATGTTACAGCATTTCAAATGTACTCTCGATCAAAAAAGGTAGATACAATGTCAGATAGGTTGAAGAGTGCAGGATGCTATGCTATCCAAAACCCATGTATGAGGAATAACCCTGCAGCCAAATGTTGTTGCCAGGTCTAGAGCCTCAGCTTCCCTCTTACTGAAAACCTCATCAACAGCGTCTTCATTACATCCATTCGGAACTTCCTTGTTGTAAACAATCAGGGATGTGCTAGAGAGATCAGCCTTGCCCAAAATTGATCCCCCTGCCGCGGCAATCAATTCATCAAGCTCAACCTTGAATGTCAGAGGATGGCCAATGAAGTAGAAGGTCAACCCTGAAAACAGACTTGGTGCCTACAGAAAGAAAGATGTGCACTCAATAGCCTGTTCAGATTTTATTTTACATTTTGCTAATTTTCTCAATGAATTCCTATACAAACCTTTTGCATTGCTCGTAGTCTTCCTATACGGGGGCCATCAATGGCGCCATGGACATCAGAGCAAATCTCATAGGGCTCTTCTGGGACTGGTTTTTTAGCCTCCAGGCAAGCACTCAGCCCTAAATATCAGAACAATGCTGTATAAGAACTTCCTTCCAAAAAGGGTGCAACAAGGGAAACCAAAGTAAATTCACGCACAATGTCCACACAGCAAGTAATGTTCTGCTAAGCTTAATAGCCAGGATAAATACAAAACAAAGTGACCACATGTAAGCAAACTATTGTGTCTAACATGTGCAGTGGTCAAGGAAAAGTGGGACCAATCAAGAGAACTTGGTCATCAGAGGACATGTACTTACAATTCACATTGACAACCCATTTCCCAGCAAGTATGGCCAGGAGAACCTTTCGTGTCCTGCCACATGCTAAATGTTCGTTGGTATTGGCAAGCACATGAGTTACGTTTGAACTCCAGTTATTGGTTGTTGTGACGCCTGAGTGGTACTCAAACTGATCCAAGATTTCCTGTTAAGTTTCCAGAGACACCAAGACAACTTTGTTATCGGAGCAGTCACACAAGGTAATAGTATGTGAATGGTATAATCAAACAAGCAAGAATTACCTTGTCTTGATCAGAGAGGGCAGATCCACATATCACCCATTCACTTGTCGGACAAAGTGAGGTCCAAAGTTCATTCATCTCCATCGGGAATGGTGAGTTCAAATCACCAAGCACTGTTTCAGAAGATGGTCTGGCAAATTGAGGAAAGGTGAAGTCCATCAAGAGACAGATGCAGATATAGCAAAATGCAGCATAAATAACATGCGCAGAGAACGCACTGTTGCGGCTGGGCGGCCTTCTTGTTTTTTGACTTCGATCTCTCACATGGCAGCCTCTTTGATGAATGGGTAGGACACAGCATAACAAACTCTCCCTAAAGCACATCACATTTATTTGATTATAGGACTTGAGAAAATGTTTACCAGAAAAAGGAACTGCATTTTAACATAATGCAGATCAAAAAAAGGATGCAGGACTTACTTCGTCCCATCTGCAGCCTGAGACCCCACGGGCACATGGTAAATGGTAGCTCTTGCGGCAGCTCTTAAAAAGACAGCCCAGTGCCGCACCTTTTAATCCACAAATACCACACTTCATCTTCGAAGAGCGGGCCAACTCAGACTCCAACTTTTTAACCATATCACCTTCAAAGTATGCCTGAGGAGCCCTGTATTGGTATTGTAACTTAGTAATCACAACACAGATACTAGAAACAAGCCATATAAGACAAACAAAACCACAAAAATGCAAAGTGAAATGTATGTTTTCAGTCAGAGAAGTAAGCCTTTTTGTAAATACAGAAAGATAAGCTCAAATCTTGCATGGAACATACCATTCAGCACATTTCTCGTGGACATGGAGAACATTAGATTTCCATGCTTGATCATCCTTCACTAGTGCTTCATCCAAACAATGCAACAAAGGGCCAGTACACTGAGTTTTAAAAAGTACATTAGATTATGCAGTATACAAACAGTCAGTGGCATCGCTAGTCAAACAGCGGTGGGTGAATAAAGCACACAGATCAAATTTTGCCCATTGTCTGACCTCACTGATTTCGGAAGAGTGACAAAACTCGCATTTCCATGCAGCATTCATACTTGGTTGTTCTGCATTGATGTTTGCAATCACATTAGTGTCTTCCATTTCTGGAAATTCAGAAAGGTAACTAGTTAGAAACTAAATAGTACTTACTTTCACTCTGATCTGAGGATTTTTGCCTCTTCAGTCCTCTAGTACTGTCATCTGTTACATTTGGCCCTCTTTTCAAAGTACTCTGAGGAGGTGATCCGCTTGTTATCTGACAGAATGACCGGTTTCAGGAGTGAGATTTTTCATTATAAAGAGGATATACCAGATGCAAAGAGAGGGAAAAGCAAATTTGCTTGTAGAAACAAGTTATTACTCTGCAAAAGATAGAATATTACCAACTCTCCTTCAAGGTCATTGCTATCACATTCCAGATCCCCAGAGCCAACAGGAGTTTGAGACCCACACGGTCCTGTCTGTACAATAACCGTTGGCTCAACTGCCACATCATTAGTTCTGTTTCCTGGTGCAGGATCCATTGCTTGCACACCATCAGCATTTTCATTTGCAGGTCCAGATGCTTGGTTACATGGCAGCTTTGAAGCATCCAGGTTGTAAGAACTTGTCGTTCCTGATTCTGGAGTTCCTTGAGATGTAGCCTTTGCAACTGACCAAAAGAAGAATTTTTCAAATCAACCAACATACTAGTATGGTCTCGCAACTAGAAGAAACCTTGTGCTTATTGTTCTGAGAGCACAAAAACAGGAATTGGTCAATAGTGTACCATGAATGTCTGCTTGAGTCCCGAGCTGCAGAGACATGCTGCTGACCGTAGAGCTTATGCTCCTCTGAATGTTCACTAACGCCTCAATTTGAGAAGCAGGTCTTAAATCTGCAAGTGGTTTCGATATCAGGCGAGCAATTAGTGAAAACTCCGTAACCAAACGCCTCGGTTTACCACGATGTGTACCTTGAGGATGGTAGGCTAGTTTGCAAATGGCGCAGCTGTGGCCATTCATAGCCTGCGGAGTGGCACATTTGCTGGAAAAATTCAAGAAATTCGTCACAAGGCGATGTGAGTAGAGAGAATGGCACATCGGTTAGGTTGTAAGGGTAGTAACCTGCAGCATGTGTGGCAACACGGCAGCATCGTAGGCGCGCTGAGCAACTTCAGGCTGCAAAAAAAAAAGAAAAATTGAGATCATCAGTCGGTACAAATCAAGGAGGCAAAGCTTTACCCGGACCCAGATCTAGGAAAGTCCACTTTTTTGTATGCAAGTATTATCGGTGCTCATATTGTATGGGATCCTCGCGAGAAGCATACAAAGTTGTAGCCTCAGTCCGCATCTGGATCCAGAGAACTAAGATGCGGGGTGGGGGGGAAGGGAAGGGAGGGCGAGGTGGCGTACCAGACGGGGCAGGTGAGCTCCAGCTCCATCTTCTGCACGTTGAGCTTCAGCGGGTTGACGAACCTCCTCATGCCCTCCATCTGCGCCGCTCCTGACTAACAACACTCCAGACGAAGAAGGGTTGTGCTGTGATGGCGCGAGGAGGCTAGCTCTGGAGGCGGTGATGGTGAAATACCCGGGGCGGCTCTGGAAATGGGGGGGGGAAGAAGTGGCGCCAGCGGGAAGGAGGAAATGTTTCGAGGGCGCGTGGACGCGGCTCGGAATCGGGCGCCATCCGCGCGAAATTTTCGGGCAGGGCGGCGGGGGGAGCTTCTGTGGGAAAACTGGCTGCTTTGCAGGAAGGGTGCGTAGGATTGGCGGCGACAGCAGGAAGACCTAGCAAACCCCGGTCCACCTCCGGCGGCAGCTGATGGATACCTTTTTTTTTCGAGGAAAGCTGATGGATACCTCCTATTCATTGACCTGCGCGGCGGGTAGCACGCAAACGCGAACCCCCGCACGCTTTTGGGCCAGCCCAAGCGCGGGGCGGGCGCCCTGTTTTATTTTGTAAAACAAAATGCTTCATTATTAAAAAATGTTCAGGGTTTCAACCAACAATTGAATTTAAAAATATTCACCAATTTTAGAAATGTGGTAGGATTTTAAAAATGTGGAAAATAATGTTCTTGACAACATAAATTGTTTCCAATTTTCAAAAATGTCCGTGAATCCAAAAAAGTTCCCAAATTTGAAAAAATATGTGAATTTGAAAACAAATCATGAACTCAGAAAATATTCATGAGTTTTAAAAATATGTTCATGGATTTCAGAAAATTTTCATGAATTCAAAATATGTGCACAATTTCGAAAAATGTTCCCGGATTTGGAAAAGGAATGTTTCTTTTTTTTGAAAAATCGTGTTTTTGAAAAATATTCATGAGTTTTAGAAAAATGTTTGTGGATTCTAGAAAATGTTCGCAATTTTGAAACTAATCACAATTTCAAAAACAAATTCATGACTTGTAAAAATGTACATGAATTCAAAAATATCCGCATTTCAAAGATGTTGAGAATTCTAAAAAAGTTCATGATTTGAAAAATGTTTGTGAATATGTAAAAAAGTTCATAATTTCAAAAAATAACATGGATTTGTAATTTAAAAAAATGTTCAAGATTTCAGAAAAATCACAATTAAAATAATGTCCGTAATTTAAAAATTGTTCATAATTTCAAAAGGCATTCGCGAAATTGAAAGATGTTCACAACATGAAAAACAACAAGACAAATAAAAAAGGAAAAGAAACAAAAAAGAACATGAAATAAAAAAGAAAAAAGAAAAAATGTATGCACTACTTTGGATCGGCCCAAATTCATGTAGCCATCACGGTCGGGTGTGTGTTTGGTCGACAACCTTCAACCTACGCGATAAATAGGAACCACCCAACTGATGTGTCACCAGAGCTGGCTACTTGGGTCGTGCCAGGCATACCCAGCATGTGATGGGCCCACACGATTCAGCGGGAAATGCCAGACGGGGCAGGTGAGCTCCAGCCCCATCTTCTACACGTTGAGCTTCAGCGGGTTGACGAAACTCCTCATGCCCTCCATCTCCGCCGCTCACGCCCGCGCTCCTGGCTAGCACTCTCCACACGAAGAAGGGTTGTGCTACGATGGTGCGAGAACGCTAGCTCTGGAGGCGGTGAAATACCCGGGCCAGCTCTGGAAATGGCGGGGAGGAAGTGGCGCCATCGGGAAGGAGGAAATGTTTCGAAGGCACGTGGACGCGGCTCGGAATCGGGTGCCATCCGCGGGAAATTTTCGGGTAGGGCGGGGGGGGGGGAGATTCTGTGGGAAAACTGGCTGCTTTGAAGTTGAAGGAAGGGTGGCGACCTAGCCACCAATCGTGGAGCGCGGCCTAGCAAAGCCCACCTTCGGCAGCAGCGACAGCTGGAGACCTCCTATTCATTGACCTGTGCGGCGGGAAACACGCAAACGCGCACCCCCGCACGCTTTTGGGCCAGCCCAAGCGCGGAGCAGGCGCCTGGTTCTTTTTTCCCGTTTTTGTAAAACAAAATGCTTCATTATTAAAAAATGTTCAGGGTTTCAACAAACAATCGAATTTAAAAATATTAACCAAATTTAGAAATGTTGTCAGATTTTAAAAATGTGGAAAATAATCTTCTTCACAACAAAAAATGTTTCCAATTTTCAAAAATGTCTGTGAATTAAAAAAAGTCCCACATTTGAAAAAATAAGTGAATTTGAAAACAAATCATGAATTCAGAAAATATTCATGAGTTTTAAAAATATGTTCATGGATTTCAGAAAATTTACATGAATACAAAACACGTGCACAATTTCGAAAAATGTTCCCGGATATGGAAAAGGAATGTGATTTTTTTTGAAAATCATGATTTCAAAAAATATTCAGGAGTTTTAGAAAAATGTTTGTTGATTTAGAAAATGTTCGCATTTCTAGAACAAATTCATGACTTGTAATAATATACATGAATTCAAAAATATCCGCATTTAAAAAATGTTGAGAATTCTAAAAATGATTTGAAAAATGTTTGTGAATGTGTAAAAAAGTTCACAATTTTTAAAAAAATAACATGGATTTGTAAATACATGTTCAAGATTTCAAAAAAATGTTCAAGATTTCAGAAAAAACACAATTAAAATAATGTTCATAATTTAAAAATTGTTCATGATTTCAAAAGGCATTCGCAAATTTGAAGATGTTCACAACATAAAAAAGAACAAGAGAAATAGAAAAGGAAAAGAAACAAAAAAGAACATGAAATAAAAAAGAAAAAAGAAAAAATGGTATGCACAACTTGGATCGACCCAAATTCATGTAGCCATCACCGTTGGGGGCGTGTTTGGTCGACAACCTTCAACCTACGCGATAAATAGGAACCACCCAACTGATGTGTCACCAGAGCTGGCTACCTGGGTCGTGCCAGGCATACCCCACATGTGATGGGCCCACATGACACGTGGCTATGTGGGTCGTGCTTGGGCATCCATGCGAGGCCCATGTGACGGCATCACGTGACCAGTTTATTATGTTTATTTTTCCTGATATTTATAGCAAAAAGTAGGCCCAACCGACCAAAAATGGCATAAGAACAGCCTAGCCGACCCGAAAAGCAAGTGACTACTAAACGTGTCGCGAGCTGGCCCGTTTAATACACGTGTCATGTCTGGGCCTGGGGGCGAGACACGTGTTGTTGGCACAACACGACTCACTTATAAACGTGCCTACGCGGACCTTGTCATGCATGACGCATTTAAGCATGGGCTCGATTGTGTCATGCCGGCCCACTTGGGCAAGTTGTGTGTCACTCGTGTCATGTCTTTCTCAACAAATTTAGTGTCATGTTTTTTGTTTTAGATCTCAACAAAATGTCATTATTATTCATGGAATAACTAATTTGGAATGAATTTGGTAAAAAATGAAAATGTTGGGTCTTTTCTTGTTTGTTGGAAAGACACAATGTCAAATATATTGTATAAACAATCCCATACAAAAATAAGAAATTACATTCAAATCCTTGAAATAAACAACACTATATTCCTTCTACATCTCTTGTAGCCGCCTCTTCGCCCCCGCCTTACTGGAGCAACCTTATTGAAACTCGGGAGGTCGCCAATGTAGACCAGAAGACGTCGGCAACTGTGATATGAACATATCACCGTCCTAGAGAAGTTGGTGCCGAGAAGGGACATAGGAAAAAATGTTACCAAAAAAGATTATATCATAGATGTCCTTGCATTGCACCCAATTCTTCAAGTCATACTTTAGTTCCGTACAAAGTTTTAGTATGCATGCATTTGAAACATTTTCCTATGTTTTCTCTATATGAGGTTATTAGGGGGGAGGGGGCGACTGCTCGTCCCCTCAAACCGTCAGCTTCGCTGCGGGTTCCCTAGCCTCTATCGGCCATTGCGGTTGTGGAAGGAGAGGGACCCTCTATTTCAGTGTTTAGGGCTAGTGGCGGAGCTAGAGAGGAAGTTCAAGGGGGCAAAGGTAAAACATGTGGACTTGAGGGGGCTAAATACTTCTTTGTCGCTTGTGAAGTTTGGGCAGCGACGCCATGAAGATGAGAATAATGGGTCCTCGATTTTCCCTTGTAGATGTCCTTCCTCGGAGTGGCTTCGACGAGTCATGGTGTCGATCGTATGGTACTTGGCCTGGCGTGATTATCTACTGATCACGATGGTGGCATCGAGCAAAGGGCACTCGTCTTCGTCGGCAAACATGTGGGGTTTGTGTCCCCCTTCTCTGTCTAGCTAGATGTAACGACCCGAGACCGACGGTCCATATGTCTTCCATGTTTTTCGTGATAACCATGTTAATTGTTTGTTTGTTACGTTGCATCATGTCATCATGCCATTAAATTTTAAACTCAACCAAATAAATTGCATGGATCTTTGATCCATTTAAGTCGAGGGATTTTACATGGTGAATTCTCTTTATAACATATACCTTATCCTCCCAATATTATTAGGGAGCTAATAAATATTCTACTAATTTGGAATCAACCATAAACACACTTGCAAAATAATCTCGTGCAATGTTATTATCCGGTGATTCTCATGAAGATGCTAAGGAAGTTTCAAGTTTATCATTCTTTGTCTTCTTTTCTTTTCTGGTGGACTAAATTCAAGCTTCGATATTGGTCATATCCCTTTATTTTGTTCCACATGTTTTCCCATCTTGGAATTTCTTATCCAAGGCTCTCTTATTTATTCAACTTTGTCTATTCATATCCAGATTGTAGAAGATATCTTAGAAGACTCGTGTTTCCATCCAAGATCTGCTCAAGCTAATTCGAGGTTGTTACCTTATTCAAGCCATTTAAATCAACTGGTGCAATCTCTCTTTAAAAAAATTGTTCAACGGTGTATCTTTAAGTGGGCCCTAACCCACATGTCTTTCCCATGATCGTACCTGTCTCTTCTATTTTTTGCTGGAGTTATACTAAAAAAAATCAAAGTTTGACGTAAGAATATGAATTTCATCAGTCAGCTGCATTTTTCAAGATCGCTTCCAAATTCTTTTCATCTTTGGTTTAACCTTTATCTTCAATTTGTTCTGAATTGTCTAAACCATTTGGTGGTGTTCCTCATCGTCACTCTTAGCATTAAGGACCCAAGAAGAGTTTTTCTTAAATCTTGTTCGTTCTCTCGAAGATTCGTAGTTCAAGCTTGATGCTATCCTTTCAAATTGTTTGGGTTGTGAGAAATTCTTGTCATACCCATTCAAAGCATTTTAGATCTATTTTTGTTTTGATTCTCCGAAAGCCATCATTTCAGAATACTTATTCGTTCTCAATTTTCACTTCTCGTTCTCCAATTATTTCGATGTATCGTTCAAGTATTCTTTAGTCAGCTCGTTATATCTTGGTTTTCTGATATCTAAATTCCCTCAAGTAACTTCATCGTTTTCTAATTCTTCCGGTGTTGCGTTCAGTATTCCTCTTCCTTTATTATCGTATCAGTCCATTTGTTCTTTCCAAAATCCTACCCGTGGTTCGTTTAAGACCTTCCCAAGTATGTGCTATATCTCTCTTCAATCCTTGCAAAAGAATAAGTAGTATGTCAAATCCATTGATTGTCATCAATTTAATTTGATGAAGGATAGACATATAATAACTCTTATTCTTGTTTCATGGAGGTGATCTTATTCCTTCTTCTGGGCTTCATTCATGGTATCAATTTCTTGGTATTAAGTTGTTCATCTTTTCTTTTATGGAGTTCCAAGTTTAAGCATTATCTCCTCATGAAGCTCCATCTAAATCATGCAAGGCTTCATCTTATTCTTCTGATTTTCCTTTCGTTTTGATCATCTTGTTACCTATTCGGAGTCCTTCGAGTTTTTCCCTTCATGGTGGTTAGTTAAGGATTTAATTCATTCTCAGAGTGTTTGTCCAGATTCCGATTGGAGGAGCACAAGTATTCTTCTTCTTGCATTTCTAAGTGCAATTCATTATCCATTATCTTTTGAAGGGGAGTTCTTCATCTCTTTGTTAATCTCAAGCAATCAATTCTTTTCGTTGGTGGCAGAATTTCATCTCAAGTTTTGAGATGTTTACATAAGCCCATGGGAATCATATCTTTTAGTTGTGGATCATCCAACAACTCTGTCCAACCCTTCTTTGTAAGCTTTCTATTTCAAGTTTAGTTGTGGTGGAAGAATTCTTTTCTTCTCCGTTTCATTCATTCAAACGATCTAGCTTCTATTCTTTATTCTGAAGGCATTGCGGTGTTGCTCTATGCTACTTGTGAGTTGCGTTGAGATTTCCCCTAAGAGGAGAGGATGATGCACTACCATAGAGACAAGTATTTCCCTCGGTTATGAAACCAAGGTTACAATCCAGTAGGACAACCCAGCAACACTATGTAAACAACATCTTCACACAAACAACAAATATTTGCAACCCAACACATAGAGGGGTTATCAATCCCTCAACGGTTAGAGCAAGATTAAATTGTATAGGTTTTGATAGATAGAGTTGACAAAAGCATGAAATAAAATAAATAAAGAAAAATTGCATAAATGTATTTTTAGTTTTAATATATGATAAAAGATAGACCCCGGGCATAGTTTTCACTAGAGGCTTCTCTCGAGAAAATAACATACGGTGGGTAAACAAATTACTATGGGAAATTGATAGAAAAGCAATTAATTATGATGGAAATGGTCATACATAGGCAGCACATCCAAGATTAGTAGACCGAAACGATTCTGCATCTACTATTACTGCACACATCGACCGCTATCCAGCATGAATCTAGTCTATTAAGTTCATGGAAAACAGAGTAATGCTTTAAGCAAGATGGCATGATGTAGAAAAGATAAACTCACATATGAATAAACCCCCATCTTTTTACCCTTAAGCAATGGTACATACATGTCATGTCCCTTTCTGTCACTGAGATTGAGCACCGCAAGATCAAATCCATTACAAAGCACCTCTTCCCATGGCAAGATAAATCAATCTAGTTGGCCAAACCAAACCAATAAATCGCAGAAGAAACACGAAGCTATATTAATCATGCATAAAAGAGTTCAGAGAAAACCCAAATAATATTCATGGATAGATCTGACCATAAACTCACAATTCATCGGATCCCAACAAACACACCGCAAAAAAGAATTACATCAGATAGAACTCCAAGAACATCAAGGAGAACATTGTATTGAAGAACATCGAGAGAGAAGAAGCCATCTAGATACTAACTATGGACCCCTAGGCCTGTGGTAAACTACTCACGCATCATCAAAGGGGCAACAAGGATGATGAAGAACCCCTCCGTGATTGTTTCCCCCTCTGGTAGAGTGCCAGAAAGGGTCCCCGGATGGGATCTCTCGAGAACAAAGGCTTGTGGTGGCGGAAAAAGTATTTCGTCGACTCCCTAGTAGGTTTTCTGGTTTTTGGTAATTTTTAGAGGCGGAGTTAGGTTAAACGTAGGCTTGTGGGACCCACTATGTACTAGGGCGCGCCAGAGGCCCTTGGCATGCCCTGGTGCCTAGTGGGCCACTCCTTTATCTTCTTGCGGCCTCCCAAAGCTTCCAGGGTATCTTATCGCCAGAAAAAAAATCTCCAAAAAGTTTTGTGGCATTTGTACTTCGTTTGGTATTGATATTCTGCAAAGTAGAAAACAAGCAAAAAACAACAACTAGCACTAGGCACTAAGTTAGTAGGTTAGTCCCAAAAAATGATATAGAGTTGCTTGTAAATGTATATAAAACATCCCAGATTTATACTATAATAGCATGGAACAATAAAAAATTATAGATACATTGGAGACGTATCAAGCATCCCCAAGCTTAATTCTTGCTCGTCCTCGAGTAGGTAAATGATAAAAATAGATTTTTTGATGTGGAATGCTACCTATCATATTCATCATATAATCTTTTCTTTTATTGCATGGTCATTTGGACTTGAATGCACTACTGCAGGATGCTGCTAACGCGACACTACGATCAGAGACCCATTCGACGAAACTGTGTGCGATGCAATAATCGCAAACAGTGGTGTAAAAAACCCGTCAAAAAGGTGCAAAACGTTTGCGATAACGTATGCATCAAACACGGTTCAGATTTTGGTTGCGTGTGCGATGCAGGGCATATGGTTCAGTTAAATTAACTATTTGTGATAAGGAGAAACAAAAGAAACGGGCTGCCAAATGAAGGTGTGTGCGATATACATCATACGCTTCACTCAGATGAACTGTTTGTATTAGGCAACAGAAAAGAAATGGTCATTCTGATGAAGGTGTGTGCGATATACGGCATGCAGTTCACTCGGGTGAACTGTTTGTGTTGAACAAAAGAACAAAAACGGATCAATATAACAAGATCTGTGTGATACGCGGCAAACAGGTCTGTAATCAGAAATGTGTGCGAAGACCGATAATAACACATACGATTGCTTCTAATAAGACGTATGTGATATGCTTTGTGTACACAACATCTATTGGCCATTGGGGGATGGGCGGTCACCCGGATGCGCCATAAGGATGCAAAGAGGCATTCTATATTAGCAAGGACTAGTTGTTCCACCAGTAGCTCATGTAAGAGAACTCTCAAGTTAAGTATGCTCAGGCTGGAGCAGCCATCAGATGGGTGATTGGATGGGAAGTTGTGTTGATGTTAAATTAAATGATAGGATGGGTCATATCGGTCAAATTAAATGACTGACATGACCCATCCCATAAGTTAATTTAACCTCGAGGTCCTTGTTTTTTAACATATGTTAAAGAAGGTCTACCGCATTACTTTTTGACAATGTGTATACGTGGCATACAGTTGATCCATCCAACCTGTTTGTGATGGAATAAACCGTGTGTGTTCTGGGCAAACGCTTGCTAGTGTACAACCGTTTGCGATTGATGAATTCATCACCGACGGGTTCCCTAGTGTGCTCCATGTTCATCTCGTCATCATCTACTTCTTGTGCTAGCTCGATGTTCCTTATATGCTAAGTTTCCAGTAATTGATGGCGTTTTATGAACACGCCACCGTTTCCCGCCATTTCCTCACCCGTTTCTCACCACCCAGCGATATTGCACATAAACCTAGTCACGACACGATGCACGAAGGCAACAAGCGCAACCTGTAGCACATGGACCTTTTCCAAGCATGCCAACCCACCAAAGCGCCGCCTCTGCCATCAACATCGTCGACAAGGAAAACTAGAAGGCGCCACGGCCCGTCGAGGCCACGCACTCCCCGGTAACATGATGGATGACGCCATGATGCACGGATCAAGATAGGCATGGCGCCCGATGCATAACATGATCGATGGCGTGCCACAGAGCAAGCTAGGCGCATCCACGCTGATAGGCTGTGGCTCGCAGCACGGCGACACCATTGGAGCACCGCAGAGCGAGAGGCGCGGCGCGCCATACAGCAAGAGCGGATCCATCGACGCTTGCCTGCTGTCGACAGGGCGTCGTAGCTGGGTACACGTCCTTTCAGTACCCCCATTCCTCGCCAGGAGTGGGCACATGCCCTCTATGCCGTACTTGCACCAAAGGTTGGCCGCACCGTACTTGCACCAGACGCCCACCGCGTTGTTCACATGGGTCACGCCAATCGCCTTGTCCGTGTTCCGCTCGATGCCAACACGCTGGTCGGTAGGCTCGACCGCCTCCTTGGCCCAGGTGTCCACCTGGGGGCAGTAGAGGAACATGGCCGTCACATCCTCGAGGTGGTGATCTCGGATGAAATAGCCAACTTGGAGCTCGAGATCGTGCTCCAGATGTACCGCGAGCGTGTCGACTGCTTGGACGAATGCCTGCATGAGTTCAGGCAGAGCCAAGAGCTACCGCAGGCAAGGACTACTGGTCATGGTCTCATGGACGCGTTTTATTTTGTTGAGTCATTTCGACGTGGATAGCTATGTATTCACAACAATCATAGTATTGCTCTGTTTCAATGTGTGTACTTTGTTTTCCGGTTTTATATGTTCTGTTTCAATGTGTTTTATACGCTTTCCATTCTGTATATGTGGATGATAATAGATAGATTCAAATTAGTATACAAAAACATATAGAAAGTGGAATTCACAATGTATATAATATTAATTTTTCATTAGTTCATCATAGAATATATATAATATCATCACATATACGTGATGATACTTAACTACTAGGTACAATGCATAAAATTGAAAACAAACAATACTAAAACTAATAGTCCCTCCTCGGGCCAGTATTCTGGCAACCCCTCACCAGTAGCTCCCTGGTGCGCGGCATCGTCCTAGAGCGGAGGCAGTACTCCGCCTCCTCCGCCTCGTAGCGCTTGACGTGTCGATCTGCCTCTTGCAGGCGGACAAGCACGAACGATCTTGCCATTTCATTGGCCGCCCACCGGAGCTCCTCGTCGGTGGCACGCTGGAGCTTATCAGCCCAACTCCACGTAGCGACGAGGCACCTAGCGCCTTTCGCCTTCCTCGTGAAGTACCCATCTTCGTACACCTCCTCTGCATGACGACGCGCCCGCCCCCGAAGCTCTGCCGCCTTCTTTTTCCAGGCGGCATCACGGGCTTCACATGCCGCCTGGTACCTGGCATCCTCCTCCGCCATATCCTTCTTGAAAGCCACTTGCCTAACTTCCTCAGCCGGCGGCAGTGACTTCCAAAGACAAAGATCGTACTGGCTCCAAAACCAATCCAAAGTTGGGGGGTCCGGTGCAACCTTGTCCGGCGGCGCGTAGGTGTCCTCGTCACTAATCTTCGAGTGACCAGGGGACGGCGACTCCTCGTCGGCGTGTGGGCAGACTGGCGACGCCATGGTAGAGATTTGAGAGAGAGGGAGAGAGGGCGAGCAAGGAGATGATGTAGATGAGAATGCAGGCAGGACGACGTGAGCAAGGTAGTATTTATTGGCGGCCGGAATCTAGATCAACGGGAACAGTACACACGTCGGTCGCCGGAATTTACGAGTACTATAGTGTGAATTACACATGATTCCCGCAGCAAAATCTGTCTATGAACATAATAGCTGACGGTTCCCAATGCAAAGTCGTGTCTGATTAATAACGCCCGCCTTCCAAACCTCGAGGCATGAAATAGAGTGCCAATTGTGTGGGGCCGGTTGTCTTGCCAGTTTTTACATTTTCTTTTTTGAACACCAGATATTTACATCATCTAATGATTTTTTAACTCGCACACAAGTACACAAATATGATTTTCAAACCGTTATGGTTAGCCGTTGCATGTAGATGTAGTTCAAATTTGAATTACGGTCATTAAATGGCTAGAAAATCACTTAAATGTCTTCAAAAGGTCAAGTGACCCCTGAAATTTTCCAAATTTTCGCATGACAGTTGTATTAGTGCATGTTACACGTAGAACAAATTTGAAGGCCGTAAGAGGAAGCTATCTCTCGTTCGTTATCAAACATGCATTGTTCCCTCTCGGAACCACAAGCCTTCTAGTGAGTTGATTCGGTTTGTGAGGGGTGTGTGTCCAAACTTTCGTCAAACAGGCCAATTTTTTTACCACATCAATTTGGTGGCATGACATTACATCAAGCAAGGTTTCATATTTTTCTGATCATCTTTTAATTTTTTGAAATTAAAATGCGATGGCACTCCATGCATATGTCCATGCCGTGAGACCAATATGTTTGAAAATTCCTTCTAATTTACTGCACATGGAATTAACTCGCACACAAGTACACAAATATGATTTTTCAACCGTTATGGTTAGCCGTTGAATGTAGATGTAGTTCAAATTTGAATTACGGTCATTAAATGGCTAGAAAAACGCTTAAATGTCTTCAAAAGGTCAAACGACCCTTGAAATTTTCCAAATTTTGACATGACAGTTGTATTAGTGCACGTTACACATAGAAACTTTTTGAAGTCCGTAAGAGGAAGCTATGTCCCGTTCGTCATAAAACATGCATTGTTCCCTCTTGGAACCACGAGCCTTCTAGTGAGTTGCCCCCGTTTGTGAGTGGTGTGTGTCCAAACTTTCGTCAAACATGCCAATTTTTTTACCACATCATCTTGGAGGCATGACATTACGTCAAGCAAGGCTTCATGTTTTTCTGATCATTTTTTTATTTTTGGAATTAAAATGCCATGCACTCCATGCATGTGTCCATGTTGTGAGACCAATATATTTGAAAATTCCTTCTAATTTACTGCACATGGAATTAACTCACACACAAGTACACAAATATGATATTTCAAACCGTTATGCTTAGCCGTTGCATGTAGATGTAGTTCAAATTTGAATTATGGTCATTAAATGGCTAGAAAAACACTTAAATGTCTTCAAAAGGTCAAATAACCCTTGAAATTTTCCAAATTTTGACATGACAGTTGTATTAGTGCACATTACACGTAGAAATTTTTTGAAGTCCGTAAGAGGAAGCTATCTCCCGTTCGTCATCAAACAACATTGTTCCCTTTCGGAACCACGAGCCTTCTAGTGAGTTGCTCCGGTTTGTATGTGGTGGGTGTCCAAACTTTCGTCAAACAGGCCAATTTTTTACCACATCATCTTGGTGGCATGACATTACATCAAGCAAGGTTTCATGTTTTTTGATCATTTTTTAATTTTCTGGAATTAAAATGCCATGGCACTCCATGCATGTAGTGTCCATGCCGTGAGACCAATATGTTTGAAAATTCCTTCTAATTTACTGCACATGGAATTAAATCACACACAAGTACACAAATATAATTTTTCAAACCGTTATGGTTAGCCGTTGCATGTACATGTAGTTCTAATTTGAATTACGGTCATTAAATGGCTAGAAAATCAATTAAATGTCTTCAAAAGGTCAAATGACCCTTGAAATTTTCCAAATTTTGACATGACACCTGTATTAGTGCACGTTACACATAAAAAAATTGAAGGCCGTAAGAGGAAGCTATCTCCCATTCATCACCAAACATGCATTGTTCCCTCTCAAAACCACGAGCCTTCTAGTGAGTTGCTCCGGTTTGTGGGGTGTGTGTGTCCAAACTTTCGTCAAACAGGACAATTTTTTACCACATCATCTTGGTGGCATGACATTACATCAAGCAAGGTTTCATGTTTTTCTGATCATTTTTTATTTTTTTGGAATTAAAATGCCATGGCACTCCATTGTCACGCCCAATATGCGACCCTATCCAAAAGGAACTCGAAGGTCCCACCAAGAATAGACCCGCATATTGAAACGCTTTTGCAAGGTGGATATCATTACATCAACATTACATAATAGATGGGGATACATACAAGAGACATACAATGCCACATGAATACAACCTCACAATACATTAGAACATCATCCGACTACGGATGAAACACAAACAGAAACTCAAACGACATCCACCCTGCTAGCCCAGGCTGCCGACCTGGAACCTATTCCCTGATCGAAGAAGAAGCAGAAGAAGAACTCAACGCAAGAAAGCATCGCTCTCGCGTCATGATCATCGCATAACCTGTACCTGCAACTGTTGTTGTAGTAATCTGTGAGCCACGAGGACTCAGCAATCCCATTACCATGGGTATCAAGACTAGCAAAGCTTAAAGGGAAAGGAAGGGGTAAAGTGGTGAGGTTGCAACAGCGGCTAAGCATATATGGTGGCTAACATACGCAAATAAGAGCGAGAAGAGAGCAAAAGGAACAGTCGTCAACTAGTAATGATCAAGAAGTGATCCTGAACTCCTGCTTACGTCAAACATAACCCAAAACCGTGTTCACTTCCCGGACTCCGCCAAAAAGAGACCATCACGGCTACACACACGGTTGATGCGTTTTAATTCGGATCTGGTGTCATGTTATCTACAACCGGACATTAACAAATTCCCATCTGTCTATAACCACAGGCATGGCTTTCGAAAGATTATACCCTGCAGGGGTGTCCCAACTTAGCCCATGATAAGCTCTCGCGATCAACGAAGGATATACCTTCTCCCAGGAAGACCCGATCAAACTCGGAATCCCGGTTTACAAGACATTTCGACAATGGTAAAACAAGACCAGCAAAGCCGCCCGATGCACCGACAATCCCGATAGGAGCTGCACATATCTCGTTCTCAGGGCAACACCGGATGAGCAATCCGTACAACTAAAACCAGACCTCAAGTTTCCCTGAGGGGGCGCTGCAAAGGGTTCTGGTTCGGACCAACACTTAGACAAGCACTGGCCCGGGGGGGCTATAATAAAGATGACCCTTGGGTTAATTACTCCCAAGGGAAAAGTAGGTGGTGGTGAGGCAAATGGTAAAACCAATGTTGGGCCTTGCTGGAGGAGTTTTATTCAAAGCAAACTGTCAAGGGGGTCCCATAAATCACCCGACCGCGTAAGGAACATAAAATCTGGGAACATAACACTGGTATGACGGAAACTAGGGCGTCAAGAGTGGAACAAAACACCAGGCATAAGGCCGAGCCTTCCACCCTTTACCAAATATATATATGCATTAATTAAATAAGAGATATTGTGATATCCCAACACAATCCTGTCCACCATGGAGTAATCTTCAACTTCACCTGCAACTAACAACGCTATAAGAGGGGCTGAGCAAAGCGTTAACATAGCCAAGCAATGGTTTGCTAGGAAGGGTGTCAAAGGTTAGAGGTTCATGGCAATTTAGGAGGCTTGATGAGCAAAAGATAGGTAATGCAGCATAGCGATAGAACGAGGCAACTAGCATAGCAATGATAGTATTGAGAACCAGGGTAGCGGTCATCTTGCCTGAAATCCCGCTAGGAAGAAGAACGAGTCCATGAAGAAGACGAACGGGAGTAGTCGAACGAATCCTCACAATCGCAACATTACCGGAACTAAGAAGCAACACCGGAAAGAAACAAACAACATGGTAAATGCATGAGCATAAACATGGCATGATGCACAAACAAGTATGATGCATGTCCGGTTTAACGAGGCATGGCATGGCAAAGTGCAACAAACAATACTACAAGTTAAGTGGAGCTCAATATGCAACGAGTTGCATATTGACGAAACACCACATCTGAGTTATTTAGTTCGCTCTCGTTTAGGTACACAACAATGTTAAATGTTGTTAAACCTGGCAAGGGGTGAAGCATATGAAAATTACCTATCTAGGCAAGTTTAAATGAGGCCGGAAGTAACAAACAACAATTCCGGAAAATCCCCATATGCATAGTTTAGATTCGGTACTGTTCTACCCTAAACACAAGTTTATTGTTGTTAAACAGGAAAATAAAGTGCACCATGTTAATCTAGGTATTTTTCCACCCCATTTACATATAAAGTTTATTTAAAATATAGCTACGGTTATTTAGTTATGAAATAAATCATTTTAACATGGCATATTAGCAAATTTAAACAAACAGCAAGTTAAACATTTTAAACATGGATGAAAATGGCATATTATTAATCTACACAAAATTGTAAGCAATTTACATGTTTAAACCATTTTAATCCGATGCACGGTTTGTGAGATACTAAATGCATGAATATTGAGGTTTTTTTGTAAAACTGTTAATTCACTGGATAAATAGGTGTCGGGGAAGCTGATCCACGAACACCTATGGGACCGGCGGACCGTGCCCCTTTCGGTTCGGCGGGGGGCGGAGACCGCACGAAGAGCGGATCGAGGCGAAGCACACGAGAAGTTTACCCAGCTTCGGAGCTCTCCGAAAAGATAACACTCCTACTGCTGCATGTCTGTGTGTATTGAGTTCTTGCTCGGGAGCGCTGAATGCTACAGTACACTCTAGCTGCTAACGAGACCGAGCGTGAGTGTTTTTCCCCTCTCGAACCCTCCTCTACGTTGCGCATGGGCCTCCTTTTATATGCTGAAGGGGTCACCAACAGGTGGCAACGTAGATAAGGGTAAAAATGGAAAAGGGATTGCGGTTGGTACAACAACCTGTACAGTGTATCATACCTAACCCTGACGGCAGGGGACAAAGGCATTAAATGCCCGTCTGCGTCGCCCAAACAGTGCAAAAAGGACCGTCAGGGACGCCACCGCTCGCCACGATGGTAGTCTTGTCAGCGTCGCTTGCCACTTCGCACCGCTGGCTGCACAACCTCTTGCCATGCGCGTCTGGAAAGGCCCCAGGGCGACACGTTGGTGGATGTGTTGGAGCGCGGGTACAAAGTGGTAGCTTGCCGCGGCAAGCGCCTTGCCGCGGCTGTTGTCTTGTCGCGTCCGGAAGCTTGTCGCTCGCCGGGTCTTGCCGAGACGCGTGGCGCGTCGCGGCAAGTTCCTTGAGATGCCTCGGTTGGCCTTCCCGGCAAGCTCCTCTTGCCGGGGCCTTGTCTCCTTGGCTTAAATACTTTGTTCTTGAATGGCTCCAAAGGAAACATGGAGGACCTTGGTGGTCACCCGGCAAGCCTTGCCGCGGGGTGCTGCAACTGCCCGTGCACAAGTTCAGGATACTAGGGTACCCCTACTCTAGTACACCGACAGGAGCCCCCGGGCCTGGGCCACACACGGTGACGAGCGCTGTTGAGCCAGGCCCAAAACAGGGCACGGGCATGCGCGGCCTGGGTTACGCCGTATCTTACTCCGTATCCACCGCGTCCTCCTCGAACGGCACGCGTCGAATGCGGCGTCATGGGAGAGATCGTGGGTGGTTTCTTTATTCGGAAGAACGGAACGTCCGCCCCCTCCCTCTTTATAAGCAGGGGAAACAGGGGCAGTTCGCCCATCTCGCCGGTTGCTACTCCAATCTCAACAATCTCCGCCGCTCCCCCCTTCTTGCCAAAGCTGAAAGAGAGCAGCGCTCCGCCCCCCATCGCCACCAGCATCACCAACGCCGTCGATCTCCCCCACCACCTCCGCCATGGCTCCGAAAGCCGACAAGGGGAAGGTCGTGAAGTCGGCCGAGGCGCAGCGGCTCACGGCGCTGCGAAAGGAGCGGGCGATCTTTCCCCCCCAGCTCGCCGCGAAGGAGCTGAGGGAGTACTACTACCTCTTCTGGTCGACGCAGACGCGAGCGCATCCGCGTACGAAGGTACTCCCAGCTGCCGCTTCGGAACTGGCTCCAAATGGATACCCTTTCTTCGCGCTGTTCTTCTACTGAGCCCGCCTTTCTCTGAATTTTTCTGCGATATTATGAACACCTACGGGTTCCGCCTCCTTGACTTCACCCCCAATGCTGTTCTGACCATGGCAGTTTTTGCACATCTCTGCGAAAACTTTGTCGGAGTCCATCCAAATGTAGCCCTTTTCCGCCACTTCTTTATGCCCCGAGTTGAGAGAGGGGAGCCTCTATCCGGCGGAATTGCCTGGATCTCGAGAGCTGGCAAGAAGGAAGCTTATCTGGAGGGAGAGCTCCGCAGCAAGTGGGAGGAATGGAGAGCTGAATGGTGCTGGATTGTCGAGGAGAACCCGCAGCCATTTACCGCCCAGCGCCAAACCCCAATAGCGCGCGGCAACAATTGGAGCAACGTGGCCCCAGAAGACGATAGGCTGAAGATTGCCGTCACCCGGATCCTACGCCTCAGGCTTGCCGGGCTCACCGTAGGCGCCGTTGGCGCAGATTTTCTTTGCCGCCGCATCGCCCCCCTGCAGGAGAGGAGGAGACCCGCCTGGGAGTTCCAGAACTCGGCGGATATCGTGAGGCTGCGCCCGGGCCTCAACTTCAACTTCACTGTCCTGGAACTGGACGCGATGATCCTGGAACTGTTCAAGCGCGATCCTCAGCATCCCGAAGCGTTCATGTTGCCGAGGGGTGTCGTTCCGCTGTGCAACAACTCCTCGCTCGACCGCATCCGTGCAATGATGCCGCTGTGCGATTCGCATGGAATTGTCCCAACTTTGCAGGAGCCTGCAGACGATGTCGTGCAGGATTTCTTTGACGGCTTGGTAGAAGTGCCGGTCCGCTCCAATGAACAGAAGAGCCTCACCCACGACACCATCGATGCGGAGATGCAGCGCATCGCCACTAGGCTGGAAGAGGCGGCGGCAGCAGCTGCCACGGGCGAGTTCAGATTCACCGTGGAGGAGGCAGAGGCAGCAGAGGCGGCAAGCCTTGTCGAGCGAGAGGAGCTTGCCGGCGAGGAAGAGCTTGTCGGGCCTGAAGCTGAGTCGAGCGAGCCCGCCGAGGGCGCAAGCAACTCGTTGAAGATCGGCTCCTCCTCCTCCCCACCTTCAGCCAGCTCGCCGCAAGCGGAGCCCCCAGCTCCACCAAGAAGGCGTCTCCGCAAGGCCGGGGACGTAGCGGGGCGGCAGACGAGTCAACAGCCGCCGTGCCGTGTGACACGCTCTACCACGGCAAGCACTGTTGCCGCAGGAGCGCCTCACGCCACTGCGGCAACTGGAGCGGGGTCTTCCCGGTCCACTGCTACTGCTCCCGCCAAGCGGACAAGGGAACCTACTTCTCTGCCTCGTCGCACCGGAGGCGAGCCGGACTTCGATCTCTCCGCGCTCAGCTCGGACGAGGAAGAAGAAGAGTAAGATTCTTTGCTGTACTTGTAGTTCTTCAATTCTTGCTGTTTTGTCTTGTATCTGATTTGCTTTACTCCGAACCCATTCCTTTTCAGGACTCTGGCCCAGAGAGCGGCAAAGAGAGCCAAGGTCCCGGTGATTGTCATCGAGGACGAACCCACTGCGACAGCAGGGGGCGTGTCCGAGACCACCTTGCCGGACCCGGCAACTATTCCCCAAAGCAGCCCCCAGCGTAAGTATATGGTTTACTTCCTGCTGTCAGGCGCGCATGGGTGATCTTTCTTTGCTGATATTTGACTGTTGGTTTGTGTAGGAGCAGAGCAGCCTCACCAGGAGTGCCCGGAAGCCGCTCCCGAAATGCCATCTGCTTCGACTACACCGCCAAGGGAGGATTCCTCGGCAAGGGAGCGTTCTCCGGCAAGGGACAGTTCTCCGGCAAGGGACAGTTCTCCGGCAAGGGACAGCACCAGCGACCCTCCGGTGGTTGAGACCATGACCGCAGATCCTAGTACAGGTAATCCTCTTGCTTGAAAACTTCCCTTGGGTTCTTCTTCTTCTGATTTTCTTTTTGGATATTCGCTTGACTTTTCTCCTTTTTCCGTTCATCGGATCCATCTGCCACGGAGCCGATGGAAACCAAGGTCGCCGGCGAGGAGAACGTGCGCAGCAATACCGATGACGCCGTTGCCACCGACGGAGAAGCCGGCGCTGATGATCTCGCCGACGAAGAGGCCGCCAAAGCTGCCGCCGCAGAAGCTGGCGAGGGATCCTGCGGTCGTACTGACGGCCCCGAGGCCGCAGGAGCGTCAGGCGCTACACCGACCGCCGATCCCTCCGCCGCTGCTGTAGCGCCAGGCTCCGAAGAGCCCCAGCCCGGCGCCTATTTGAAGGCCGGCGACGGCATCTTCATCAAGCTCCCCTGGGCATCAAGCTCCAGGGCGCCGGTCGAAGGAGAGATCTTGGATGGAGAGGTGCTCGCCTCCGCTGGGCTGACGCTGGTCGACGCGCCAAGCAGCAGCAGCGACGAGCCTGAGGAGGAGCGGCTATTGCGGAAGCTGTTGTCGCTTTACCGCGCCCGACAGGCCAAGCTGGAATCCCGAGAAGCGCTTGTCGCGAAGGCGGGAGTGGACATCGAGAAGTGCGCGGAGGAGCTCCGGGGTCTCAGGCAGGAAGCTCTCCGATCCCTGGCAGAGGAGCGGGAGCAAGTCGCCGAGGAGCGGAAAGCCTTCCTCCTCGAGAAGGCTGAAGTTGAAGAGCAACAGCGGCTTGTTGCCGAAAAGCTATCTGCACAGGAAGGCGAGTTGGCGCAGCGGAAGGTCAACCTTGACAGCCACGAGGAGGAGCTTGCCGCGCGCGAGCAAGCAATTGGCAGGGCTCTCAAGGAAGCAGAGGATGCTGCCACAGCTGCCGAGGCCGCCAAGAAGGAGCTGGAGATGAAGATGGCACAGCTGGAGGCCGATCTCAAGGCGAGCGGCGAGGAGCTTGCCGTGCTCAAGCGTGAGCGCGAGAAGGACGCCGCCGCTCATGGTGAGCTGCAGGGTCGTCTCGCCGAGAGGAACAAAGAGCTAAGCGCCGCCAAGGACTCCAACGCAGATCTTGAGTTGAAGCTGGCCACTTTGACCAAGACGCTGGACGGCGCCAAGGAGCAGGAGGTGGCCTTGAAGGAGAAGATCAAGGACGACGAGGCGCTGTTGGCGAGTGCTGCTGCCGCCCAGAATGCTTTTAGGGAGACTGTGGAGCACTGGATCGAGGGTCTCGTGAATGTTGCCGCAGCCATCGAAGGGGAGCTGGCGCAGCTGGGGTTGGAGGATCTCGGGTATTCCTCCGATGAGCACCTCCAACCCAGCGCCAAGCTCAGCTTGTTCTTCAAAGGCATGGCGATGGCCCTCCAGCAACTCTGGGAGAAGATCCCAAAGCAGCTGGCTGACGAGTCGCGCAAGATCTGCGCGGGAGCTCTTCAAAAGGTGCTGGTGAAGGTGGCTTTCCGCAACCCAGGACTCAACCTCACCAACGTCCTCAAGTCCCTGCCGCCGGATGCTGATCTAGAAGCGCTCAAGGCCCTTGTCGCACCCATTGTGGACAAGGTGAGCGGGATCAAGAGGGTTGAGGGCGATCGCTTAGATTAGGCCGCCCGTTTTCTCTTTTTCTTGTCGCTGCTGGTCATGTTATGAGAACAATCTGTTAGAGCTGTGACAAGCTATCTTGTAATATAACTCTATTTTGGGTAGAGATTGCTGTGTTATTTCCTTTACTTGATTCCTTCCTTTGTATGTTTTTGCCCTACGCTTTTAGGGAACTTGTCGGTGCAGGCACCTGGGCCGCGAGCGCTGAGTGCGGAACGTCAGCAGCCTGCTGGCGGTGCCGCTTCCGACAAGAAACCTTGTCGCAACTAGTCACAGCTCACTTAAGTTGTTGAGCGGACTCAAAACAAAGTAAGGGCGCAACTAGCTACGAGTTGGTTCCTCCGCGCACAGGTTTTCCATACAAAGCACGGTCGCTCGAGGAAGATAACTTAAATTTTTTAAAACTGATTGCTCAAACTTTAGCAACTTAGCTTTCCTGTCGTTTGCTTCCCGGCAAGGTGAAACTTCCTTGAACGATGACAATCTGCTGTGCCCATGCCGGAGCTTGCGGCTCGACAACAAGGACTAAAGGCACATCTGCTGCTGCGGGAACATCCGCTTCTACGGCGAGAACCTGCGGCTCAGCCGGAGCTTGATGTTCCCCGGCAAGCTTGCCAGAGCAAAACTTGTCGGGAGCGTCTGCTTCAACGGAACAAACCCTAGGGCTTGCCAGAGCAGACTTCTCCTCAGCACCCTTGGTGTTGATTTTGAGGACCTTCTTGGCGGCGGCTTCAGGGAGCTCTGCCGGAAAATAGTCACCAGAAATCAACTTCCTCTTCTTGCTCTGTCCAGTTGATGGCGTTACAGATGGTTGAGTGAGCTTGAGCACAAAGATCCCTGGTTCCACAGGTAACTTAAGTGCGGCGCACTTCGACAGGCCATCGGCAATGTCGTTCTGAGCTCTCGGAACATGTTCCATTTGTAGGCCGTCAAAGTGTTCTTCTAGCTTTCTTACTTCGTCAACGTAAGCTTCCATCAACGGACTCTGATAATTTTTGTTCACTTGGCGGACGACAAGCTGTGAGTCACCCCTGACAATGAGCTTCTTGATCCCAAGGTCTGCTGCGATCCTGAGACCGGCAAGCAAACCTTCATACTCTGCAGTATTGTTCGTTGCTTCCTCCTTGGGAAAGTGCATCTGGACTACGTACTTGAGGTGCTCTCCGGTGGGTGCAACAAGTAGCACGTCCGCACCGGCGCCTTGCAACAAGAAGGCACCATCAAAGTACATCAGCCACTCTTTGCTTGCCTCCTTGACGGGGATGCTCATTTCTGGAATTTCTTCATCTTGTGTTGGCGTCCATTTTGCTATGAACTCCACCAATGCTCTGCTTTGGATAGTTGAAGTGCTCTCAAACTTGAGGCCAAAGCTTGACAGTTCTAGTGCCCACTCGACAATCCTGCCTGTTGCTTCTGGATTTTGCAATATCCTCTTCAGCGAAAAACGAGTGACGACTGTGATCTCATGTGCTTGGAAGTAATGGCGCAGCTTTCTCGAGGCCATGAGAAGGCCGAAAAGCAATTTCTGCACACCAGAGTACCTTGACCTGCCCCCCTGCAGAAGGGAACTGACAAAGTAAACTGGGCGCTGCATCATTTTTTTCTGCATCTTCTCACGCTCCTGCGCAGATCCATCTTTGTCGGGACCAGAGCTTGCCGGTGAAGTCCCCTGCTTGTCGCTGGATGCATCTGCCGTGGTTGCTGGCTCATCATCCGCCTCCCTCTCCGCTACTAACGCAGCAGTAACCACTTGATTGGTTGCCGCTATATACAACAGCAACTTCTCTTGTGGCTTAGGTGCGACAAGTGTTGGAGTGGAGGATAGGTATCTCTTCAAGTCCTGCAGCGCAGCCTCCGCCTCCGGAGTCCATTTCATTGGACCTGCCTTTTTCAATATTTTGAAAAATGGCAAGGCGCGCTCAGTAGACCTGGAGATAAACCTGCTGAGAGCAGCTACGCAACCGGCAAGTCTTCGTACATCCTTGACGTGCTTTGGTGCTTCAATCTGCTCGATGGCCTTGATTTTGTCGGGATTGGCTTCAATTCCCCGCTAAGACACGAAGAACCCGAGAAGCTTGCCGGAGGGGACTCCAAACACACACTTCTCGGGGTTAAGCTTGAGGTTGATCTTGCGCAGATTTGCAAAGGTTTCGTCTAAATCTTGAATCAGAGTCGCCTTGTTCTTGCTCTTGACCACTATGTCATCCATGTAGGCTTCCACATTTCTGTGTATTTGCGGCTCAAAAGCGTCATGGACTACCCTTGCAAATGTCGAACCAGCATTCTTTAAACCGAAAGGCATCCGTACGAAACAGTATGTGCCACATGGGGTGATGAATGCGGTCTTCTCCTCATCCTCTTCTGCCATGAAGATCTGATGGTATCCTGAGTATGCATCAAGAAACGAAAGCAAGTCACATCCGGCCGTGGAGTCAACAATCTGGTCGATGCGCGGCAAGGGAAATGGGTCTTTGGGACAAGCTTTATTGACATCGGTAAAGTCGATACAAAGCCTCCATTTCCCGTTTGCCTTGCGCACGACTACAGGATTGGCCAACCACATAGGATGGAGCACTCCTCTGACAAGGCCTGCTGCTTCCAATTTCTTGATTTCTTCTGCGATGAATTCTTGGCGCTCCACTGCCTGTTTCCTGACTTTCTGCTTGACGGGCCGCGCATGAGGACAAATGGCAAGATGGTGCTCGATTACTTTCCTGGGAACACCGGGGATGTCAGATGGTTGCCACGCAAATACGTCGACGTTCGCCCGCAGGAAAGCAACGAGCGTGCTTTCCTATTTAGGGTCGAGAGTGGCACTGATGGTGAAGGTACCACCAGTGCCATCCTCCTTGGCGGACACCTTCTTGGTCTCTGGTGGAGCTGCCATTGTCTTCTTACACTTGCCGGTGGAGCTCGATGGTGCATCCTCGACAGTAGCGCAGCACTCCGAAGAGGTGCACTTGCCGGAGTGGGCATCAGAAATCTTGCCGGACTTGGTCTTCTTCTTCGCCCCGGGAGCTTCAACGGCAAGTGACTTGCGATCTGTTGCGGCTGCTGCTTCCCGGTAGATCTTGTCGGCGCAGATAAGAGCATCCTTCTTGTCGCCAGGGACAGAGATGACACTTATCGGGCCTGGCATCTTCAGCATGTGGTATGCATAGTGAGAGGCTGCCATGAATTTGGCGAGTGCTGGACGGCCTAGTATCCCATTGTAAGGCAATGGAAAGTCAGCAACGTCAAAAGTGACCTTCTCAGTCCTGAAGTTCAACTCGCTGCCAAATGTCACTGGCAATGTGATCTTTCCCTTCGGCTTGCTCCTTCCCGGATTGATTCCTTGGAATGTGCCGGTCTCTTCGAGCTCGCCATCAGGGATCTGTAGTTTCTGGAGTACCGCGGAGGAGATCAGGTTCAAGCCGGCCCCGCCGTCAACCAGCATCTTAGTGACCTTGAGGTTGCGGATAGTTGGTGAAACCAACATCGGCAAGCACCCGACCGCAGTTATGCGATCAGGGTGGTCCTCAATATCGAAGATGATAGGCGTGCTGGACCATTTCAGAGGCTTGCGTGACTCGACGGGTGGTTCTGCCGCATTGACTTCCCGCACCCACTGCTTGAGCTGGTAGTGTGAAGTATGCAGAGAAGCACCGCCGTCAATGCATAGAACCTCTGTGGCTTTCTGGAACTCCTGCTCATCGGTCTCGTCATCATCCATATCTTGATCGTCGTCGTCATCTTCATCCTTGTCGCGGCCGCGGGGAGGTCTGTCTCCTTGCCGCTGCTTGGCCTTGCCGCGGCGTCCTCCTCGGCCAGGGCGTTTCTTGCTGGCTCCTCCGGCACCTTCCTGGGCTTTCTCCTTGTCGCGTCGCTCGTATTCAGCCTTTTGCTGCTCGACAAGCTGCTTGACCTTCTTACAGCTCTGGAGGTCATGGCCCTTGGTGCGGTGGATCTTGCAGTACTGCTTGTTGGTGCCGTCCTGCTTGTCGGCGACCGCCACAGCCTGGTAGTTGGTGCCTGCGGCAATCTCCTCGCCGGAGCTACCAGCTTTGGCTTTCTTGGCGCCACCTCCGTTGCCGGACTGCTCAACGACTAGCACATCTCTGCCTTTCTTATTCTTGTTGTTCCGCCGCCGGTTTTTCTTTGCCGGGGCAGCCTCCTCACTATCAGACCCTCCTGCTCTTGTGGTCTCTCCGGGGAGTTTCCTCCCTTCCTCAGCATGTGCACACTTGTCGGCCAGGGCATATAGCTCACTGACGTCTCTGATCTTGCACATCGCCATCTCCTCCCGCATCCTGCGGTTTCGCACGTTTTGATGGAACGCGTTGATTACCGCGGCAGGGTGGACATCTGGGATGTTGTGCTGTACACGGCTGAATCTCTAAATGTACTTGCGCAGGGGCTCTCCTTCCTTCTGGGCGAGCAGATGAAGGTCACTCTCTTGGCCGTGAGGTTTGTGGCCGCCTGTAAAGGCGCCGACAAACTGATGGCATAGGTCTGCCCAAGAGGATATGGAGTTATCCAGCAAGTGCATGAGCCAGGATCTGATGTTGGGCTTGAGTACCAGCGGGAAGTAGTTGGCAAGGATCTTGTCGTCCCGCCCCCCGCCAGCTTGCACCACGATGGTGTAGATGCTGAGGAACTCCGACGGATGCGACTTGCCGTCATACTTCTCTGGTACGTCTGGCTTGAAATTCTTTGTGCTGGGCCACTGGACTTGCCGCAGCTCACGAGTGAACGCAGGGCAACCTACCGCATACGGCAAGTCGCCTGGTTCCCCTGGCGCATGCATGTCGACAGAGGGCCCAGCGCGCTGGTCCGATTGACGCCGCGCTTCTCTTTGGCGCTCGATGCGAGTGCGAGCATCTTCTTGCTGTTGTTCGTGAAGAACTTGGCGCTGATCGCGACGAGCTCGTGGATCTGATGACGCGGTGGAATCGCTGTCGAGGTGGACCCGGCGAGTCGGCGATCTTGGCCTTCGGGGTGGAGAGTGCATGGTGGTTGCACCCCCACCAGTTTCGTCGCCATTGGCTCGTGCCTGGCAGTCCTGCCGCGGCAGCGATGTACTCGGCTGTCGCGGAGTGTCGCTGTTGGCGAAGCCGATGAGACTCTGAATGGTGGCCCTCCATTGATCGATCTTGTCTGCCGATGGAGGGTAATCCAGGAGCAGTTGAGCTCGCACCAAAGCTTCTGCTGGAGTGGTGGGCGGCAGTGGCGAACGGTGCGAGGAGCGGGATATGCTCGGACTTCTAACTATGTTAGAAGGAGCAGTATCCCGTCCAGGCGACCGTGCCTCGCTCGTGCCAGCATGTTGGCGTGCATGCTGGTCTTGAGCACCCCGAGATCCACCAGCTCGATCTTGGTCTAACAAATGTATGGTACTGCGAATACCATGACGCTGTCGGTCCTGCGCCTCCTGAGATGGGCGCGGTGCATGTACGGATGCCGAGGTCTGCGCGGCCTTGTCCTTGGACCTGGCAGCACCGTGAGCTCCCTCGTCGACGTCCGTTCTTCCGCCGGCGTCTACCCCACCACCCGATTGCTCCGGTGGTGGTGGGATCGACGTGGACGGAACAGTTGCCGCCGAAGCCTTCTTCTTCGGTGGCATGTCGATGAAGAAGATGAAGATCTAGCTCGTGTGAACGCCGGATCAGGTTCACACAACCTCGACGCCCCCTACCTGGCGCGCCAAAGATGTCGGGGAAGCTGATCCACGAACACCTATGGGACCGGCGGACCGTGCCCCTTTCGGTTCGGCGGGGGGCGGAGACCGCACGAAGAGCGGATCGAGGCGAAGCACACGAGAAGTTTACCCAGCTTCGGAGCTCTCCGGAGAGATAACACTCCTACTGCTGCATGTCTGTGTGTATTGAGTTCTTGCTCAGGAGCGCTGAATGCTACAGTACACTCTAGCTGCTAACAAGACCGAGCGTGAGTGTTTTTCTCCTCCCGAACCCTCCTCTATGTTGCGCATGGGCCTCCTTTTATATGCTGAAGGGGTCACCGACAGGTGGCAACGTAGATAAGGGTAAAAATGGAAAAGGGATTGCGGTTGGTACAACAACCTGTACAGTGTATCATACCTAACCCTGACGGCAGGGGACAAAGGCATTAAATGCCCGTCTGCGTCGCCCAAACAGTGCAAAAAGGACCGTCAGGGACGCCACCGCTCGCCACGATGGCAGTCTTGTCAGCGTCACTTGCCACTTCGCACCGTTGGCTGCACAGCCTCTTGCCACGCGCGTCTGGAAAGGCCCCAGGGCGACACGTTGGTGGATGTGCTGGAGCGCGGGTACAGAGTGGTAGCTTGCTGCGGCAAGCGCCTTGCCACGGCTGTTGTCTTGTCGCGTCCGGAAGCTTGTCGCTCGCCGGGTCTTGCCGGGACGCATGGCGCGTCGCGGCAAGTTCCTTGAGATGCCTCGGTTGGCCTTCCCGGCAAGCTCCTCTTGCCGGGGCCTTGTCTCCTTGGCTTAAATACTTTGTTCTTGAATGGCTCCAAAGGAAACATGGAGGACCTTGGTGGTCACCCGGCAAGCCTTGCCGCGGGGTGCTGCAACTTCCCGTGCACAAGTTCAGGATACTAGGGTACCCCTACTCTAGTACACCGACAATAGGCAAATTCGCAGACGGTAAAAAAAACCACATCAGGCCGGATCTAGCTGGCCCAAGAGTGCACAGGGGAAGGGCTGGGGGGACTGCTCACCATGGGCCAAGCCCAGGTCGGTGGAGATGGCCGAAGCAGGCTGGATCTAGCGCGACTGGGCCTGGCGCGACCCACGCGCTGGCACTGGCTGCGGGCCACATAGGAACATCGAGGCGAGGCAGGGCGCGGTCAATGCTCGGGACGAGCGAGCCGCTACTGCTCTCGTCTCTGAAGAATAGAAACAACAGCAGGGGAGGCCGGCGATGAGGGCTCGGGGACGAGCTCACTCCGGCGAGGGACTTGGCGCAGGGAGGCGGAGCTTGACGGATCTGGCCACGGGGCATCGGTTCCCGGCGACCGCGAGGCAAACTGGAGCTCGAGGAGGCATCCATGGCGCTGGCAGGACTTGACGAAGGACGGCGGCTGGGCAGGGGAAGTCGACGCGGGGCTGGGCATGACCCGAAGCAGAGGAGGCCGCAGCGGGGTCGAGCGAGCAGCTTGACCTGAAGCAGGGGACGCAGGGAAGCAGGGGCGCTGGACTTGGCGCGAGATGGAGGTTGACGGCGGCACTTGGCGGCTGGACGGCTGGGATCACAAGGTCTCGCCAGATCTTGCGGAGGCGGCGACGAACGGAGCAGGGTGGTGGCGCAGCTGCAAAGGCCATGGCGGGGAAGAATTTAGAGAGGATGCAGCAGGAAAGAGAGAACGCAAGGGAAGGGGAGCAGCAGCAGGGCTCACCAGATCACAAGCGGGCGGCGAGGACGAAGCAGAGGCAACCCAAGGTGGCAGGTACCAGGGCGGCGCGACTCTATCTCCATGGACGGGCGGCCATGGTTTCTTTCCTGCGAAGAGAAAATGAGAGAGATGAGAGATTCTGAGAGAGAGAGCGAGATCCAGGGGGAAAACGAAGGGAGAAGGAGGAACGGGCGTGGGGCGAGGGTGATGGCCTGGTCGTGGGTCGCCGGCAGCGGCCAGTCCGATGAGGCGCGTGGGAGGAGAGGCAGGGGAGAAGGAGCAAGGCAGCGCTGCTGCTGCGGTTGGGGATCGAAGAGAGGCCGCAGGATTGGTCCGGCGGGGAATTCCAGGGACAGGAGGTGCATGGATCGGGATGGATCCCGAGGAAGATGCTGAGAGAGAGTGGCGGCGGTGGCTAGGAGGATCCCTAGAAATTAGGGATTTGTCTGATGATTGCACTGCTATTTATACTAGGTGGTGGTTAGGGTAGAAGTTACTCTGGTCCGTCCGATCGAAATCGGTCGGTCGAGAATAAATAGGCTAGGGAGGTCCAAATACAAAAACGGAGATGTTTTATAGATGTTAGGGGATGAACCGAATCCAACGGTAACGACAGACCGGTTCGGGTTCGGGAAAGGTTTCGGACGCGTGCGAGGGGTCTGAGAGCTGGCAAGAGAGGTTAGGCATTTAGACGAGAGGGGATAACAAAGACAAAGGGGTCTGACGAAAGGCCAGGGGGACAAGAGGGGGTTTTGTTGGTCTCGGAGAAAGAGAGAAGATTGGGGTCCAATTGGTCTGAGAGAAGGACAAGCGGTCTGACAAGAGGGAAACGAAGACAAGAGAGAAGCGGTAACTACGAACGGCTATGAGGTTTTATGGAAACATGCGGATGCAATGCGCATGATGCTATGATATGAAATGCAAGACATGAAAAAAATGCAAAACAAAAGACAAAAACCCAACCACGAAGAAAATAACATATCGCATCTCCGGAAAAGGCAAGAGTTGGAGTTACGAATATGGAAAGTTGCATCCGGGGCGTTACATCCATGCATGTAGTGTCCATGCCGTGAGACCAATATGTTTGAAAAAATTCCTTGTAATTTGCTGCACATAGAATTAACTCACACTTAAGTACACAAATATGACTTTTTAAACCGTTATGGTTAGCCGTTGCATGTACATGTAGCTCTAATTTGAATTACGGTCATTAAATGGCTAGAAAATTACTTAAATGTCTTCAAATGGTCAAATGACCCCTGAAATTTCCAATTTTTCACATGACAATTGTATTAGTGCATGTTACACATTGAAAAAAAAATTAAAGGCCGTAAGAGGAAGCTATCTTCCGTTCCTCATCAAACATGCATTGTTCCCTCTCGGAACCACGAGCCTTCTACTGAGTTGCTCCGTTTTGTGCGGGGTGTGTGTCCAAACTTTCGTCAAACAGGACAAAATTTACCACATCATCTTGGTGGCATGACATTACATCAAGCAAGGTTTCATGTTTTTCCGATCATTTTTTATTTTTTTGGAATTAAAATGCCATGGCATTCCATGCATGTAGTGTCCATGCCGTGAGACCAATATTTTTGAAAATTCCTTCTAATTTACTGCACATGGAATTAAATCACACACAAGTACACAAATATGATTTTTCAAACCGTTATGGTTAGCCGTTGCATGTACATGTAGTTCTAATTTGAATTACGGTCATTAAATGGCTAGAAAATCACTTAAATGTCTTCAAAAGGTCAAATGACCATTGAAAATTTCCAAATTTTGACATGACAGTTGTATTAGTGCATGTTACACATAAAAAAATTGAAGGCCATAAGAGGAAGCTATCTCCCATTCATCATCAAACATGCATTGTTCCCTCTCGGAACCATGAGCCTTCTAGTGAGTTGCTCCGGCTTGTGGGGTGTGTGTGTCCAAACTTTCGTCAAATAGGACATTTTTTTACCACATCATCTTGGTGGCATGACATTACATCAAGCAAGGTTTCATGTTTTTTGATCATTTTTTATTTTTTTGGAATTAAAATGCCATGGCACTCCATGCATGTAGTGTCCATGTCGTGAGACCAATATGTTTGAAAAAATTCCTTGTAATTTGCTGCACATGGAATTAACCCACACACAAGTACAGAAATATGACTTTTTAAACCATTATGGTTAGTCGTTCATGTAGTTCTAATTTGAATTACGGTCATTAAATGGCTAGAAAATCACTTAAATGTCTTCAAATGGTTAAATGACGCCTAAAATTTCCAATTTTTCACATGACAGTTGTATTAGTGCACGTTACACGTTGAAAAAAAAATTGAAGGCCGAAGAGGAAAGATATCTCCCGTTCCTCATCAAACATGCATTATTCCCTCTCGGAACCACGAGCCTTCTAGTGAGTTGCTCTGTTTTGTGCGGGATGTGTGTCCAAACTTTCGTCAAATAGGACAAAATTTACCACATCATCTTGGTGGCATGACATTACATCAAGCAAGGTTTCATGTTTTTCGATCATTTTTTATTTTTTTGGAATTAAAATGCCATGGCACTCCATGCATGTAGTGTCCATGCCGTGAGACCAATATGTTTGAAAAAACTCCTTGTAATTTGCTGCACATGGAATTAACTCGCACACAAGTAGACAAATATGATTTTTCAAACCGTTATGGTTAGCCATTGCATGTAGATGTAGTTCAAACTTGAATTGCGGTCATTAAATGGCTAGAGAATCACCTCAATGTCTTCAAAAGGTCAACTGACCCCCGAAATTTTCCAAATTTTCACATGATAGTTGTATTAGTGCATGTTACACGTAGAAATTTTTTGAAGGCCGTAAGAGGAAGCTATCTACCATTCGTCATCAAACATGCATTGTTCCCTCTCGGAACCACGATCCTTCTAGTGAGTTGCTCCGGTTTGTGAGGGGTGTGTGTCCAAACTTTTGTCAAACATGCCAAATTTTTACCACATTATCTTGGTGGCATGACATTACATCAACCAAGGTTTCATGTGTTTCTGATCTTTTTTTTGGATTTTAAATGCCACGACACTCCATGCTTAGTTGTGTCATAGACGTTAGACCAATATGTTTGAAAATTCCTTCCAATTTACTCCACATGGAATTAAATCACACACAAGTACACAAAATATGTTTTTCCAAACCATTATGGTTAGCTGTTGCATGTACATGTAGTTCAAATTTCAATTACAATCATTAAATGGCTAGAAAATCACTTAAATGTCTTAAAAGGTCGAATGACCCCTGAAATTTTCCAAAATTTGACATGACAGTTGTATTAGTACTACAAAATTTCTCGTACATTTAAAATACCATCCGTTGCCAGTTTACTCCAAATTCGTCTTTCACAACTAATAAAAAATATCTACAACATCACACACAATTGTTTTGTAGGAATCGTTTGCGATGAAAATTTCTGGGTCTATTTGAGTCTTCCTCCTTAAGTTTCGCTGGCTCGTCTACTCCAGTGCCGGCAACCCCCGAATCCACAAATCCCTATCCCCATTCCTGCACCCCTTCTTGCAAAGATGATGTCGTGGAAACGCTTCGTGAAGGCCCGTACGATGGCTGTGTCCCCCCCAAGCACCGTCGCCTACACCGAGAGCGCGGCCCCGTACACCGAGAGTGTCACCGCATCCGCATTGAGCGCGCCCGCTTCCACTGAGAGGGCGTCTCCGGTAGCCGACAGGGCAGCTGCAGCAGCCGAGACGGCTGCAGCTGCTGCTGTGACAGCGATTGCAAACATCGAGAGTGCTCGAGCTGTCGTCCGTGCCGCCGATGTCACCCTGGCCCGGGTCGAGGCCATCCACGCCAATATATTCTAGGCCACCTCGGAATCCAGCATGCAACACATGTCCGAAAAGGCAGCGGTGGCCATGGAGCACCTGCTTCCTCATGAGCTCGCCGAGCGGGAGCTGGAGATGCAGGAGGTGGCCGAGATCAAGGAGCGTCGGGAGGAGGAGTTGCGCGTGGCCCATGTCAAGGTAGAGAAGAGTCTGTCCGTTGAGGAATCGGCGATGGAGTACCAACGCGAGCTCTGGCGCAACCACTACTATGAGTAGTACAACCTTGAGGGCGGTGCCGAGGACGAGGACGCGGTCGACTTCAGCAAGGGGGGCACGGAGTCTACCAATGGTGGCATGTCGCCAGGATAAGTCATCGACATCTCATCTCACACCGGCGATGCATAGGCCGGCACGGCGGCGGATTTTTTAAAATTATTCATACTTGGGCTTATTTTTCAATGTTGGTCTTTTGTTAGAGCAATGTTTAGGTGAACTGGCTCTGTTTAATTATTAAAATTGCTCGATTCAGTAAGTCTGGTCTGTGTGTTGTACGCTTTTTGTGTGCCCAAATTAGCAAGCGATGTTAACTTATGCAATGACGTACCTTGGGAAATTTCCACCAAAATTTAAATTATCAAACTCATCCCATGTGTGTTAAGCAGAAGAATCGTTTGCGATGCACACTATCGTTCAAAGTGAATGATGTCCAGCGGCACCGCGTGCAAAGTTTCCATCCACATTTCAAAAAAATTGGCCTACCGCCAAAATATCTACCCTCCCCCTCCCCATCCCTCTTTCTCCCTGACCACAAGTCACATTTCCCCTGCTTCCCCCTTCCTTCCTTCCTTCCTTAGCTATAGCCGCTTCCTCGCTTGCTTCCTCGCTCTCGCCATCTCACATCCTGCTACTTCTTGAGCTTGCGTTGGGTTTTCCCTTGAAGAGGAAAGGGTGATGCAGCAAAGTAGCGTAAGTATTTCCCTAAGTTTGAGAACCAAGGTATCAATCCAGTAGGAGACAACGCACAAGTCACTGAATACCTGCACAAACAATCAACAACTTGCACCCAACGCGATAAAGGGGTTGTCAATCCCTTCACGTCACTTGCAAAAGTGATATCTGATAGAGATAGATAAATGACAAAGTAAATAATTTTGGTATTTTTGGTTTATAGATCGGAAAGTAAAAGATTGCAAAATAGTAGATGGGAAACTAGTAAGATGTAAAAGAGATTCAGTATAATGGAAAAGAGACCTGGGGGCCATAGGTTTCACTAGTGGCTTCTCTCAAGATAGCAAATATTACGGTGGGTGAACAAATTACTGTCGAGCAATTGATAGAAAAGCGCAAAGTTATGGCGATATCTTAGGCAATGATCATGACCATAGGCATCACGTCTGTGTCAAGTAGACCGCAACGATTTTGCATCTACTACTATTACTCCACACATCGACCGACTCCTGCCTGCATCTAGAGTATTAAGTTCATAAAGAGCAGAGTAACGCATTAAGTAAGATGAAATGATGTAGAGGAGTTAACTCAAGCAATATGATGAAAACTCCATCTTTTTATCCTTGATGGCAACAATACAATACCTGCCTTGCTGCCCCTACTGTCACTGGGAAAGGACACTGCAAGATTGAACCCAAAGCTAAGCACTTCTCTCATTGCAAGAAAGATCAATCTAGTAGGCCAAACTAAGCCGATAATTCGAAGAGACTTGCAAAGATATCAAATCATGCATATAAGAATTCAGAGAAGAACCAAATAATATTCATAGATAATCTGATCATAAATCCAAAATTCATCGGATCTCAGCAAACACACCGCAAAAGAATATTACATCGAATAGATCTCCAAGAACATCGAGGAGAACATTGTATTGAGAATCAAAGAGAGAGAATAAGCCATCTAGCTACTAGCTATGGACCCGCAGGTCTGTGGTAAACTACTCACGCATCATCGGGGAGGCAATGGTGTTGATGAAGAAGCCCTCCATGATCGAATCCCCCTCCGACAGGACGTCGGAAAAGGTCCCTAGATGGGATCTCACGGGTACAGAAGGTTGCGGCGGTGGAAAAGTGGTTTTGTGGCTCCCTTGGATGTTTCCAGGGTATAAGAGTATATATAGGCGAATGAGCTAGGTAAGAAGACCCTTGAGGGGCCCACGAGGTAGGGGGCGCGCCCTACCCCCTGGGGCGCCCTCCTGCCTTGTGGCCGCCTTGTTGCGTCTCTGACTTCGTCTCCAAGTCTTCTGGTTTCCTTCTGGTCCAAGAAAGATCATCGTGAAAGTTTCATTCCGTTTGGACTCCGTTTGGTATTCCTTTTCTGCGAAACTCTAAAATAGGCAAAAGAAAACAGAAACTGGCACTGGGCTCTCGGTTAATAGGTTAGTCCCAAAAATAATATAAAATATCATATAAATGCCTATTAAACATCCAAAACAGGTAATATAATATCATGTAACAATAAAAAAATTATAGATACGTTGGAGCCATACCACATCCTACCATCGGGGTCTCCATGGTCTTCTTCAAAGACCTCTCCAGCGGTTCCTCCTCCTCCTCCGACTCCTTCACCACCCGGGTATGCCTCTCTTCTCTTTCTCGGGCTAAGACTTGGAATGAAGGTTTTTTACCCGGCGGTCGATTTGAGTCATTTCTTCCTCTTGTAGTTCCCTAGGACCATCAGTTGCAACGAATGGAGCAGGGTGGCTGAAGATCTGTCTGCTTGTTGTCACCATCAATCTCCATGTGTGAAGCTAGTTGCGTTTGAATCTATGGACAGTGGGAGGAAGTTTCTGGCATGTGCAGAGAAGGTTAGACCCTCTTTCGTTGTTACAAATCATTTGTTAGATGTGATTCAGACACTGACACGGTCCCAACCCATTCATACCACACCTTCAACCAAACGCATCCTAAGACAGTGTCACACTTTCTACCTAGTATCTAAAAATGTTGCCATCTCATCAGCGGTGCCATTAGAAAACTATTTGGCGCCGCTTCAGCAGTTTGTGGAGCCAACTTGTCCACACATCCGAGCAGCCAAGCAATAAAATACTAAATCTTTATGGCACGAAGGAACTAGGCTCGGAGAAACTAAGCGCTCCAGAGTTTGGGTCCCTGATTTTTTTCTGCTGCATCGGCTCGCCAGTGCAGGGCACCGTTTCGAGATGTAGCAACAATTGTATTTACACCGATGTTGGCATACATAGTGGACGGCCTTAGTGCTATTAGTTCTATGTTACTAAATTTGTGCATGTACACACCTGTTAGTATCAATTTGTTGTCACCAAACACTGTCGCTATGCTGTTGCAGTTATATTTACCTTCCTCTTAAAATGTTCAATTTGTTATTTATAGTACATGAGTAAGAACTTGTAGCGTTGTTGTAGTCAATTATAGCTTCTGATGTTTCAGAATTTGGTTGTTGTCTCAGTAGCAAATAATTCATTTGCACATTGATCTTTTTTAGAAGATATGTCATAATTAACCTGTTTCTTCAGTTTTTCAAAATAAGTATTGGTGATTTTCTATGTTGCTATAAACCCATTTTCCCTACAATTGTTACTGATCTAGTTTTAAATATTATAGGATGAAAGGAAGTGTTCTTACTTGGAGTGGGTTGATCAAGAGTGGCCACAGTCTTTGAAGATGTGCCTAGCAAAGCTGTGGAGCATGTATTAGGAAGAGAATAGAGGTAGGCTTATAGAAAGTGTTGTCAACGCTGAAGAATATTTGAAGATGCGGGATAAAAAGAGGAAGGTGGAGAATGAGCTCATATTTTTTAAATCATACTCTGCTAAGATGGTGTTGGCAAAGGAGGAGGCACTTTCCCAGCTGGCCAGTGCAAAACAGGTTCTTACTGAACTGAAAGCAGAGGTGGATAAGGCGAGCCTGGATGATCTCGATTAGGGAAATGAATATATTGTTCTAATATTGTTCTTATGAAGTTGAACTATCTATATGTTGTACTGTGTTGTTTTCCGGTAGCTATCGTACTGTGATGTTAAAATATATCTATGTGCCTGATATGAAATTGGCAAACAGCTGTTCGATATGAAATGTGAATTTGCGTAATACTGGAATTATTAATTGTAAACTAATAAACCTGCTAAATGGGTCATGGAACTTTGCAAACGGTTCTAGAAGTAAAAGCGCTTGTGATGGATAGCCCAATACCACACAGTTTTCTTCATCAAATCGTGTGTGATGTAGTTGATAAAAGCAAACAATTAATCAACACGGAGCCACATACGAACAGAAATGTTTTCCCTGAATTGACTGTGTGGGATGTACATACGAACGGAAACGTTTTCCCTGGATTGACTGTGGAAGTACATACGAATGGAAATGTTTTCCCTGGATTAACTATGTGGGATGTACATAAGAACGGAAACGTACTCCTTGGATTGACTGTGTGTGATATACATACGAACGGAAATGTTTTTCTGGGATTCACCGTGTGGGATGTACATACGAACGGAAACAATCGGGTTTTGATACCTCGCCCGATCGCACACGAGCTCATTTTGCCCCAGCCTGTGTGCTAGGAGGGCCTATCCCCGACGGTTTCTGGGTCATGTGGGAAGGACCCCCTATCACCCACACTCACTTGGCGACGGTTCCATATGCCGTCGCGGAAAGGGGTTAAAAACTGTTTGTATAGCACCGACGCGTACCAGTGATGATTCAAAGCAATAGTCTATAATTTGACATGGAAACATCAATACTCAAGCATATCAACAAGCAACCATGTCTTTCAAAATATCAACGCTAAAGAAAGTTATCCCTAGCCCATTATGCTCAATCATTGATCCATTCATGAAACACACTCAAATATTAGCTACATCCAATGCACAAGTATGACAATAGTGTTCCCTAGTTGGTGATTTATAATAGAAGATGGAGACTCAAAATTAAAATTAAAATTGCATAAAAGTAAATAGATAGGCCCTTCGCAGAGGGAAGCTGAGATTTGTAGAGGTGCGAGAGCTCATAGCTTAAATTCAGAGATAAAAATTATTTTGAGAGGCATGTTTTTCCTGTCAACAAAAATGACCGAGAATTCCCAGTATCTTCCATGCTAGATAAATGCTAGGCGGTTCCCAAACAGAAAGTAAAGTTTATTTTCTTTCCACCATTCTTACACAATCCATGGCTAGCCTATTCACGAGCGCCTTCCATACCAACACTTTCCAAGGAATTTATTATTAACAACATATAAAAAAATCATTTCGGGACTGGGCATCCCTATTACCTACCACACTCTCTTGCAATGACAAGTGAATAAAAACTCATCGTGAGAATAAAATTCCTAGCATGTAAAATATTGTCCACCCCCTATCGCTTCATGAGCGGTACGGACACACAAAACGAAAATTCATTTTGAATATTAGAGCTGGAACATACAATTTTACTTGGAACGACAAGGAAACACCGCATATAGGTAGGTGTGGTGGACTCATTTGGCACAACTTTGGTGTAAGGAGTTGGATGCACAAGTAGCATTCCCCCTTAGTACAAATGAAGGCTAGAAAATGGATTGAGAACCGACCAACCAAAAAACAAAAACGGTCATAAACACGCATTAAACATAACTAACACTGAATAATGCACCAAAAGTAGGATATAACTTCATTTCATAACTATTGACTCTCGTGTTTGCATAGGGAATCCCAAACCTTAACACCAATATTCTTACTAAAGCATAATTACTCACCAACATGACTCACATATCACTTTCTCCATATCGCAAAATTATTGCAAGGAATCAAGTTTATAATATACAAATCTTCATGAAAGTTTTTATTATATCCCTCTTGAATATTCATCACTTTGGGACCAAATTCATATCTCATGCAAATTACCATTACTATTATCAACTCTCAAAATTATTTAAGTGAGTGCAAGAGTATAAATATTTCTTCAAAAAAAATCATGTATCAACTCTCAAAATAATATAAGTGAAGCATGAGAGTGCATTTCTTTAAAACATAATCATATCAACTCTATAAGTGAAGCATGAGAATGTATTTCTTTAAAATTTAATCACCACCGTGCTCTGGAAGATTTAAGGGAATCACATAGAGCAATTACCTAGCTCAAAAAAATTAAGTGAAGCACATAGAGCAATTCTAACAAAACATGTAACATATGTCTCTCTCAAATAGGTGTGTCTAACAAGGATGATTGTGACAAACTAAATAGCAAACAAAGCAAAGACTCATATCATACATGACGCTCCGAGCAAAACTCATGATATGTGATAAATAAAAATATAGCTCCAAGTAAAATTACCGATGGTCGTTAGAAGAAAGAGGGGATGCCTTCTGGGGCATCCCCAAGCTTAGTTGATTAGGAGTCCTTGAATATTACCTTGGGGTGCCTTGGGCATCCCCAATCTTAGGCTCTTGCCACTCTGATACGTCTCCATCGTATCTACTTTTCCTAACATTTTTGCTCTTATTTAGGACTCTAATTTGCATAATTTGAATGAAGCTAACCCAGACTGACATTGTTTTGAAGAGAACTACCATGGTATTGTTTTTGTACAAAAATAAAAGTTCTCATAATTGGACGAAACTTTTTGGAGAATTATTTTCGAATAAATAAAAAATACTGGAACCAAAACCCACTGGAGGGGGACCCAGCTTCCCACAAGGCACCAGGGTGCGCCACCCACCTCTAGCGCGCCCTGGTGGGTAGTGAGGCCCACGAGGCTCCGCTGACCCTAATTCCAACTCTATAAAATCTTATTTTTGGAGAAAAAATAGGAGAGGAGGTTTCATCGCGTTTTACGATACAAAGCCGCCGCCACCTCTTGTTCTTCATCAGGAGGCCAGATCTGGAGCCCGTTCGGGGCTCCGGAGAGGGGAATCTTCGGTCTTCGTCATCACCAACCCTCCTTCATCACCAATTCCATGATGCTCCCCACCGGGAGTGAGTAATTCCTACATAGGCTTGTTGGATAGTGAGGAGTTAGTTTTGTTAGGGCTTGATACCTAGTATCCACTATGTTCTGAGATTGATGTTGCTATAACTTTGCTATGCCTAATGCTTGTCACTAGGGCCCGAGTGCCATGATTTCAGATCTGAACTGTTTATGTTTTCACCATCATATCTATGTTCTTTATCCGATCTTGCAAGTTATACGCACCTATTACATGTTATGATCCACATACCCCAAGGTGACAATAATTGGGATTCTTTCCGGTGATTACTGTAATTTGAGGAGTTCATGTATTCATTATGTGTTAATGCTTTCTTTCGGTTCTCTATTAAAAGGAGGCCTTAATATCCCTTAGTTTCCTTATGGACCCCGCTGCGCGGGAGGGTAGGATAAAAGATGTCATGCAAGTTCTTTTCCATAAGCATGTATGACTATTTGCGGAATACATGCCTACATTATATTTATGAACTGAAGTTAGTTCTATGTCGCCCTAGGTTATGACTGTTATATGATGAATATCATCCAACGAAATCACCGATCCAATGCCTACGAGTTTTCCACATATTGCTCTTGCTAAGTTACTATTGTTGCTGCTACTATTACAACTGCTACAAAATCATTGATATCTACCGTTACTATTATTATTAACAGTGCCATCATTACTACTACTACTACCCAACTATCATACTACTATGCTACTGATCACTTTGCTGCAAATATTTAATCTCTAGGAGTGGTTGAATTGACAACTCAACTGCTAATACTTACAAATATTCTTTGGCTCCCCTTGTGTCAAATCTATAAATTCGGGTTGAATACTCTACCCTCAAAAACGGTTGCGACCCCCTATACTTGTGGGTTATCAAGACCTTTTTCTGGCGTTGTTGCCGAGGAGCATAGCTATATTTGTTGAGTCACTTGGGATTTATATCTATTTATCACTATGAAGAATTTAAAAGATACTAGAACCAAGATCGTTCCCTCTAAGATGAGGGGAGGTAAGGAACTGCCATCTAGCTCTACACTTGATTCACCTTCTGTTTTGAATAAGCTTGCAACACCTCCACATGCTATTACTGCTGATATGTCACAAGTAATTGATGATGCTACCTCTGCTATGAATGATTCTTATGATGATGCTAGCACCTTGCTTGATAATGCTATGCCACTAGGTGAATTTCTTGATGAACAACTTGCTAGAGCTAAGGAAATCGAAAATACCGAAACTGATGAAATTACTGAAACTGATGAAGTTTTTGAAACTGCGAATTATGAAATCCTATTACTCCTAGCTCTCCTAGATATGAATTGCCTGAGATACTTGAGGGTTATGTTATGGATGGAGAGGTTGCTAGAGATTTTTTTGCTTGTAAGGATAGAGATGATCTTAAGAAATTACTAGTCAAGTTGAAAGAAAAATCCTTGAATGCTAGAATGCAATATGATCCTAAGTTTGCTACTTCACATATCTTTATTACTGATAAGGATTATGAATTCTCTATCAAGACCAAGTTAATTTCTCTGGTTGAATCTCATCCTTTCCATGGCTATGAAACTAAAACCGTTGTGGCACATCTTACCAAATTAAATGATATAACCACCTTGTTTTCTCATGAGGAAAAAATTTGTTATTACTATATTCTTAAGTTATTTCCTTTCTCTTTAAAGGGTGATGCTAAGACTTGGTATAATACTCTTGATCCTGTTTGTGTGTAGTCCCTAGGATATGATTTATTACTTCTCTGAAAAACATTTTCCTAATCATAAGAAACAAGCTCCTTTACAAAAAATATTTAACTTTGTGCAAATTGAAGAAGAGAGTCTCCCACAAGCTTGGGAGAGGCTTCTCCAATTACTTAATGCTTTGCCAGATCATCCTCTTAAGAAAAATGAAATACTTGATATCTTCTATAATGGACTAGCCGATGCTTTTAGGGACTTCCTAGATAGTTGTGCCGGTTGTGTTTTTAGGGAACAAATTGTTGAACAAGCTGAAGAATTATTGATTAACATATTGAAGAATTATGATGATTTGACACTTCTTGAACCACCTCCTAAGCCCACTATGAGGAAGAGGGGTATATTATTTCTCAGCCCTGAAGATATGCAAGAGGCAAAGAAGTGTATGAAGGAAAAAGGTATTAAAGATGAGGATGTTAAGAATTTACCACCTATTGAAGAAATACATGGTCTTGAAACACCACCACCATAGGTGGTAGAGGCAAATTCTTTACTAAAGTTTGATGAAGGTGACATCCCTTACTATAAACATGCTAGTCAATGCTTGCATGAATTTGACAACTACATTAGAAAACAAGATCACTTCAATGCAAATGTTATGAAATAATTGAAACAAAATTCTGATATGATTGCTCGCTTGAGTGACTTGTTATTTAGGATCACAAATGATGTTAGAGGTGTATGAAAACATGCCTCTATGGTTCGAACCCAGTTAGAACAAGTTGCTAAATCTCAAAGTGAGCTTCTCAATGAAATGAACAATAACGTGAATGATTATGCTGTTAGAGTAGCAACTAGAGGAGGCAAAATGACTCAGGAGCCACTTTATCCTGAAGGTCACCCTAAAAGAATTGAACGAACACTACAAAAAAATACACTTCCGTGATGATACGTGTTTGTCACAGTAGGTCACGTTTTCTGTCATGCATGTACATCCATGGCGTTTTTATGACAAAATCAAGATAGTCATACATGTGATGTCGTAGAAGTGTTCCATGACATTACCAAAATTATCATAATGGAAGTGTCCACTTCCATGACGATAAATCGCGCATCATAGAAGTGCTTTCGTCAAGGGTGACCGACATGTGGCATCCACCATAATGGAACGCCGTTAAGCTATTGGGTCCAGTTTTGGATCCGATAACCCGTTAACAGCCGGGACCAATGGGGATTTTCCACGTGTAAAATCATCATTGGCTGGAGGAAACACGTGTCAGCTCCACGTTGGCACATGTGTCACTCATCCAATGGGCGAGATGTGCCTATGATATGTTGACACGTGGACCGGCCAAAAAATGGCCCATAAAGTTTAAATGGGCCGGCCCAACTAAAGGCCCACAAGATTTTACGGACCATAATGGGCCGGCCCAGCTAAAGGCCCATGAGATTTTGCGGACCATAATGGGCTGGCCCAGCTAAAGGCCCACGAGATTTTGTGGGCCATAATGGGCCGGCCTAGCTAAAGGCCCACGAGATTTTGCGGACCATAATGGGCCGGCCCAGCTAAAGGCCCATAGGATTTTGCGGACCATAATGGCCCGGCACAGCTAAAGGCCCACAAGATTTCACCGACCATAATGGGCCGGCCCAGCTGAAGGCCCACAAGATTTTAAGGACACTAGTAGGCCGGCCCATTAACAGGCTGCCATGTTTTGGGCCAAATGCCGACCCATATTTGATCCGGTCCATTAACAACCTGCCACGTTCCGGGCCTAATAAAGGCCCATATGAGATCCGGCCCATTAAAAGCCTACCACGTTCTGGGCCAAATTATGGCCCAGATCAGGTCCGACCCTTTAAGAGGCTTTGGGCTAAATTATGGCCCATATCAGATTCGGCCCATCAACTGGACGCTATGCTTTTGGGCCCACTTGCTAAAGGCCCATTTAGTAATTCGGCCTGATATTAGTTTCGGCCTGTTAAAGGCCCATTTAACATTTCAGCCCTTTATTTATTTCGGCCTGTTAAAAGCTCGTCATATAGTTGGGCCTAACTACGGCCCGGTTTGCATTCGGCCTGCTCACAGCCGATAATCTGATTGGGCCAAACAAGGACCAAGACAATTGTGTGGTGCGGAGGATCCTTATCTGGATTTGGCGGCGAGTGCGGCGGACGCAGTCGTGCACTTCCGAAGCCAGAAGGATCACGAAATGGAAGAGCTTTTCTGGTCTCAATTCCATAGTCCGGAGCGTCCACTTCCGTTGACTGATCGGCTGGCTGAGTGGGCTGAACTGAATAGATTGTCCGGACTTGCCATGACAGATGTGGTCGCTCATCTGTGGCCGGAAAGGCCCAAGCCTGAGAGTTATTTTGGCTTGTTGCAGCAATTCCTTGGGGCGGTGCCACATATCGAGGCGATGAAGCGGTCAGCATGCATAGAAGGTGCACGGATGGCTCTCGCCCATGTTAAGACATACTGGGCGGAGATGGATGCCACCGCCGTTGCATCCCGGGGTTTGGGCAAAGGCCGATTACCCGCCGAGCACTATTTTGAGGAAGTCCTGCAGGGCGCTCGTTTAATAGAGTCGCAGTGCTCGAAAGATGTTATGTTCAAATGACGTGTATGATTTGTGAGATCATGTTTATAATGCAATAGCTTTTTACACTTGTGCGTTCAAGTATTGAACTATCTCCTGTGCGGCCGTATATGTATGTATAACCTGAAAGATGGCAGTCTTTGGCTTCAGCCCCCACACACATGGTGCGGGGGTGTTTGCAAAAAGAAAAGCGCTTTTTCACACTTAATCCAACGTCTTGGTCCTTTGAAGGAGGTGATAGCGTAGCAAACTAGGCAACCGGACTATAATGCTTTATCACTTTCACTTAGCCATAGGAGCTCGAAGGTGGGGCTACTATATAACCCCTAGAGGCACCGCGCTTCTCCGAACTCGGGGCGCGTATGTGCCTGACCGGGAAGCGGTCCTTCGTCAAAGCGGAGGAATTCTAAACAATCCAGTGGTCGATCGAGTGGTTGACCAGTCTCTCGCTATATCATGACAGTCAGTTTTCGGCTTTCTCTACTGAGGTGCTCACCCGGCCGAACCGGGGCACAATCATAGTAGTTCTCCTGGTGCCGCGTTAGCCAATGGAGCGGAACGTAAGGCAGCAAAACATAGGAGCCGGGCAAACCCAACAGTTGACCAAAGACATGATTCGGAGCTGATGCATATAAGGCCTAACTCGAGACGCCGAGCACTCCCTGAGGTGTTCGGTCTTTATGATACCGGGCAGAACAATGCCCTAAGCCCCTAGTGTCTAGGTACGGGCGGTAACTTCTGACGCGGCCGATGCCAAAACGCCAGCCTCCTCCTCGGTTATGGTAAGAAACCGGGGGATGTGTATCAACAAGAGACAGTAAGAAAGGTTTACGCAGGGTCTTAATCTGAAAAGAATCCTTGTAACGGGTCCCTGCTGCACGTCTGCGCCTGTGTCTCCGTTGTGCTGTATCCTGGACGGGTGTAGCACGCGCTTCATCTGTAAAGGAGAAGAACTTAGTTTGGAAAAATATTGTGCAAAAGGTGTAGTTAAAATAAAGTATGATGAATTTGAGCTTTATTGGCTCTCATTGTTTATACGTGCAGCCCCTTGTAAAGGGGTATGCGGCGGTGAAGCCCCTTGTTTATTTATGCCGGACTCGCCTAACCGTGTCCAAGGTCTAAATGACCTGTTTTTAGGGCTTTGACCAGCAAGGTCGGATTAGTGTGTGACTGTCAACGCAGTCTCACGTTTTCCGTGGTCGAGGAACACTCAGATTTACCCTTTGCTGAGATTATGCCGTATGGACCAGGCATTTTAAGCGTATGAGACGCGTAATGCGGTATTGCGTTAAAGCGGGCGAATGCTTCGCGTCCCAGTAGTGCTTGATAGCTACTTTTGAATGGGGCGATATGGAAAATGAGCTTTTCGCGACAGAGGTTGATGGATGAACCGAACACGACCTCTAGTAGTACAGAGCCTGTACATTTGGCGTAAAGGCCAAGTGTCACTCCTTTGAAGGAAGTGCTGCTATGGTGAATTTCGGTAGGGTCTATCCCCATTCTGCGGACGGTGTCCTGGTATAGCAGGTGCCGCACTATGTTTCTGTGTTATCACATGAAGTGAGTTCACTGTTTTGACTTCTAGTGGGAAAGTCTTCTGTTTTCCGGCGTGCTGCTTGTGGGGTTCGTCGTCTTCGCTTGGTGTGTCGGACCCCTTGCGTTCGGCGTTAAGTCGGCCGGACTGCTTGAAGACCCAACAATCTCTGTGGGTATGGTTTGCAGGCTTCCCGGGGGTACTATGTATTTGACATACCCTATCCAAAATTTTGTTTAGGTTGGATAGCTCGTCACTGTTGTCCTTGAGGGGCAGTGTTTTATTATTCGGCCGAGAGCTTTTGAATCCGGCGTTGACTGCCGTGCTATTTGGGCCATTTTCCTTATTCCGGCGCTGATCTTTTCTGTGTCGTGATTTCCCATTTCCATCCCTGACTTCGGATGTACTCGGGTCGCTGGTGCTGCATCTAGCCAGCCAGCTGTCTTCCCCCGCGCAAAAGCGGGTCATGAGGCTTGTTAGTGCGGCCATTGTTCTTGGTTTTTCCTGGCCGAGGTGTCTGGCAAGCCATTCGTCTCGGACGTTGTGCTTAAAGGCTGCTAAGGCTTCGGCGTCCGGACAGTCGACTATTTGGTTCTTTTTGGTGAGGAACCTGTTCCAGAATTTTCGTGCTGACTCTCCGGCCTGTTGAGTTATGTGACTTAAATCGTCTGCATCCAGAGGGCGGACATAAGTCCCCTGAAAATTTGCTCGAAACGCGTCCTCGAGCTCCTCCCAACTTCCAATGGTATTTTCTGGGAGGCTTTTGAGCCAATGCCGAGCTGGCCCTTTGAGCTTGAGGGGTAGGTATTTTATGGCATGGAGATCGTCTCCTCTGGCCACATGTATGTGTAGGATATAATCCTCAATCCAGACTCCGGGGTCTGTTGTTCCGTCATATGCCTCTATGTTGACGGGTTTGAATCCCGCTGGAAATTCATGGTCCAGTACCTCATCGGTGAAACATAGTGGGTGTGCGGCGCCCCTGTATTTAGGTGTGCCATTGTCTTCAAACACTTGGCGGGTTGTATTGCTCCCTGGAGTCTTCTTTTTTGGCCCGTAGATGGACCTGACCGGGTCATCTTTTTTGCGAGGATCTTTATGTGGATCGTGTGCCGACTTGTGTGCGGCGCCCCTTGCCGCTCTTAGCCTGTCATCTGGTCGTCTATCCGGCCAGGCGGCGTCTTTGTTTTTTGACTGTGGGGGCTCTACGGCCTCCTCGTCAAATTCGGGCAACAACTTGCACTTCAGGTAGCTCTTCGCCTGGTGACTATTGCCGTATTTATCTGCGGTATTGAGTACTTTGCTCCATCTCATTCTGAGTGCGTCCTCCGCTATTTTGAGCGTCCACTTTGGCTTCTTCAGACTTCTTGCAGTGGCGACGAGCCTTTTATGAAGGTTCTTATGCTCCGGTGGTTTGTCGGGCGTGAGATCGTCTGGACTGTTGTTTTCGCCGGGGATGGGTTGCTTGTCCAATCCATCCTGTTCGGATGGTTGCTTGGTGGCATGTTCATCGTCCATCGCTTCACCCTGCTCTAAGGCTGGGTCAGTATGGGTGCCGTTGCTATCGAGGCGGGACTTCGGGCGGCGCTTGCGTCGCTGTTTTGGTTGTGTTGGGGGAGTTGTCCTTCGCCACGTCCCGTTGTTCCTCGTTGTCGCTTCCTTTTGGTGTATCCACCATGTATATGTCATATGATGAGGTGGCTTTCCAGTGCCCAGTAGGCACTGGTTCTTGGTCGTCTCCGACATCGTCGTCCATACCGTCGATGTCTTCGGAGTCAAAGTCTAGCATGTCGGTTAGATCGTCGACAGTGGCTACTAAGTGGGTGGTGGGTGGGCTTTGAATTTCTTCGTCGTCCATATCCCAACCATCCTGACCGCAGTCCGGCCAGGGCTCTCCTGATAATGAGAGATATTTTAGAGAAATCAAGATGTCGCCAAAAGGTGAGTGTTGAAAGATGTTCGCAGCGGTGAACTCCATGACCGGCGCCCAATCGGATTCGACTGGAGGGGGCGCGGGAGGTTCGGAGTCCAGAAAGGAGTCCGGCACCTCGGAGTCACGAGCTTCATGAGGGACAAGGTCAGTGTTCGGCTCTATCGCTGTAGAGGTTGCAGCCCCTGAGGCGGTGTCTAGCCACCCGTCCTCAATCTGCGCAGTCGGCTCCGAATTGAAGATCAGAGCGGACTCGTGTGCAGCCTCCAGGTTACTGTCCGGCTGCAGAGCTAAGTCATGCCCGTCGTGACAGTGCGGCGCGCTCGGCTGTGGCTCGAATCCATCGAAGATCAAGTCCCCGCGGATGTCAGCCGTGAAGTTCAAACTTCCAAATCTGACCTGACGGCCAGGGGCGTAGCTTTCGATCTGCTCCAGATGGCCAAGCGAATTGGCCCGCAGTGCAAAGCCGCCGAATACGAAGATCTATCCGGGGAGGAAGGTCTCACCCTGGACTGCGTCGTTGTTGATGATGGAAGAAGCCATCGAGCCTATCGGTGACAACACAGAGGAACTCTCAATGAAAGCACCAATGTCGGTGTCAAAACCGGCGGATCTCGGGTAGGGGGTCCCGAACTATGCGTCTAGGTGGATGGTAACAGGAGACAAGGGACACGATGTTTTACCCAGGTTCGGGCCCTCTTGATGGAGGTAAAGCCCTACGTCCTGCTTGATTGATATTGATGATGTGGGTATTACAAGAGTAGATCTACCACGAGATCAAGGAGGCTAAACCCTAGAAGCTAGCCTATGGTATGATTGTTGTTCGTCCTACGGACTAAATCCATCCGGTTTATATAGACACCGGAGAGGGCTAGGGTTACACAGAGTCGGTTACAATGGTAGGAGATCTACATATCCGTATCGCCAAGCTTGCCTTCCACGCCAAGGAAAGTCCCATCCGGACACGGGACGAAGTCTTCAATCTTGTATCTTCATAGTCCCGGAGTCCGGCCGATGATGATAGTCCGGCTATCCAGACACCCCCCAGTCCAGGACTCCCTCACCAAGCCTATGAGAATGCCAAGCTGTTTAAAGAAAAAGTTAAAAGATGGCATGACAAAAAGATACAAAAGCATGAGTTTAACGTAGGTGATTATGTGTTGCTATTCAACTCTCGTTTAAGATTTTTTGCAGGAAAACTTCTCTCTAAATGGGAAGGTCCTTACATTATCGAAGAGGTCTATCGTTTCGGTGCCATAAAAATCAACAAATTTGAAGGCACAAGTCCGAGGGTGGTGAACGGTCAAAGAATCAAACATTATATCTTAGGTAATCCTATAAATGTTGAAACTAATATTATCGAAACCATAACCCCGGAGGAATACATAAGGAACACTTTCCAGAACGTTCCATACTCCGAAAAGGAATAGGTATGTGGTACGGTAAGTAAACCGAGTCCAAAACAATTCTAATGGCAATTTTCCTCCATTTTGGAATATTTAAAAATTTATGGAAGCAAGAAGTAATCCGAGAAGGACACGAGGCCTCCATGAGGGTGGAGGGCGCGCCCACCCTTACTGGGCGCGTCCCCCTGCCTCGTGGGCACCTCGTGTGCCTCCCGGACTCTGATTTCTTACACGTTACTTCTTTTGGTCAGTAAAAATTCATTATATAATCTCCCAAAAGTTTTGACCACCATATCACGCAAAAATCTTGTGTTTTCGTTTCGAGTTGTTTCTATCACAGATTTGAGCAACATGTCATCCCAGGATTCAGAGGGAGAAATCTATGTGGCTGATTACCTTACAGACCCTAACGTCTACGGGGATTTGGATCATTGTGGCTGGACCACTGAGGAGGAGGAAGACTATGAGCGTAAGGGAAAGGAGGAGACGAGCTCAGATGAAGACGAAGTCCCGTTACCTCAACCTGGGGATATGCACGTGGAGTTTAAAAAGTCAAGCCTTCCTGATAGGCCAAAGAAGCCCAAGATCGAGTTTATCCCTTTTCGCCTCTTGCAGGAAAACAAACAAGAGCTATGCAAAAGAATATTAAGCCTTGAGCGGGAGATCGATGATCTAAGGGAGCAAAATTCCATTCTCAAGCGCAAGCTGAGAAGCAAGCCTACATCACCATCATCACCGCCTTCATCACCTCCGAGGACATAATCACATGGGTATGGGCACTCCCCTTGGCAACTACCAAGCTTGGGGGAGGTTCCCCGGTATCGTATCACCATCACACTCCTATCTTTACCGTTTTACTTAGTTCGATCCTTTTGGTAATATTTAGATCTAGTAGAATAAAGTCTTGGTATGAATTAGTTTTGAGTTTTGCTTTGTGATCCATCTATGTAATCAAGTCTGTGAGTTATATAATAAAGATTAGTGTTGAGTCAAGGGCTTTGCTATCTTGCCATGATCTTAAGAAAATAAAAAGAAATAAAAGAGTTCATATTGATCTTATGGATAGTAATGACTTCACATATAGAAAGTATGAGGCTTAAAAGTTGTTGAGAGTTGGCAAACATAGTTTTGGTCATCGTTGCAATTAATAGGAAGTAATAAGGAAAGAGGTTTTCACATATAAATATACTGTCTTGGACATCTTTTATAATTGTGGGCACTCATTAAAGTATGACATGCTAAAAGTTGATGTTGGACAAGGAAGACAACATAATGGTTTACGTTTTCTCACATCTCAGTTAATGTATATTGTCATGGATCGTCCAACATGTTGAGCTTGCCTTTCCCCCTCATGCTAGCCAAATTCCTTGCACCAAGTAGAGATACTACTTGTGCTTCCAAATATCCTTAAACCCAGTTTTACCATGAGAGTCCACCATATCTACCTATGGATTGAGTAAGATCCTTCAAGTAAGTTGTCATTGGTGCATGCAATAAAAAATGCTCTCTAAATATGCATGACTTATTAGTGCGGAGAAAATAAGCTTTATACGATCTTGTTATGGAAGCAATAAAAGCGACAGACTACATAATAAAGGTCCATATACAAGTGGCTATATAAAGTGACGTTCTTTCGCATTAAGATTTTATATATCCAACCCTATAAGCACATGACAACCTCTGCTTCCCTCTGCGAAGGGCCTATCTTTTACTTTATGTCTTTTACCAATGCAAGAGTCAAGGTGATCTCTACACCTTTCCCTTTTTCATTTTATCCTTTGGCAAGCACCTCGTGTTGGAAAGATCCTGATACATATATCCAATTGGATGTTCGTTAGCATGAACTATTATTGTTGACATCACCCAAAGGTGAATACGTTGGGAGGCAACTTTATAGGCCCCTATCTTTCTCAGTGTCCGATTAAAACTCCATAACCATAAATATTGCGTGAGTGTTAGCAATTGTAGAAGACTATATGATAGTTGAGTATGTGGACTTGATGAAAAGCTCTATTCTTGACTCTTTCTGATGTTATGATAAATTGCAATTCCTTCAATGACTGAGATTATAGTTTGTTAGTTTTCAATGAAGTTTCTGAACCATACTTGACATTGTGAATAGATTGTTACTTGAGAATAAGAAATAATATGACAAAATCTATATATGTCGCTGTTATAAGAATGATCATGATGCCCTCATGTCCGTATTTTATTTTTATCGACACCTCTATCTCTAAACATGTGGACATATTTTTCGATAACGCCTTCCGCTTGAGGACAAGCGAGGTCTAAGCTTGGGGGAGTTGATACGTCCATTTTGCATCATGCTTTTATATAAATATTTATTGCATTATGGGCTGGTATTACACGTTATGTTACAATACTTAAGGCTATTCTCTCTTATTTTACAAGGTTTATCATGAAGAGGGAGGATGCCGGCAGCTAGGATTCTGGCTGGAAAAGGAGAAAATATTGGAAACCTATTCTGCACAGCTCCAAAAGACCTGCAACTCCACGAAAGTCATTTTTGGATTTAACAAAAATTATTGAGCAAATAAAGTACCAGAGGGGGCCCACACCCTGGCCAGGAGGGTGGGGGGCGCGCCCCCCTACTGGGCGCGCCCTTGTCTCCTGGGCTCCTTGGTGGCCCTCTAGTGCCCATCTTCTGCTATATGAGGTCTTTTACCCTGGAAACAATCATAAGAACGCTCACGAGATGAAACTCCGCCGCCACGAGCGTATCCTTGGCGGAAATCTAGGGCCCCGACGGGAGGGGGAAATCATCACCATCGTCATCACCAACAATCCTCTCATCAGGAGGGTTCAATCTCCATCAACATCTTCACTAGCACCATCTCCTCTTAAACCCTAGTTCATCTCTTGTATCCAAAACCACAAATTGGTACCTGTGGGTTGCTAGTAGTGTTGATTACTCCTTGTAGTTGATGCTAATTGGTTTACTTGGTGGAAGATCATATGTTCATATCCTTAATGCATACTAATACTCCTCTGATCATGAACATGAATATGCTTTGTGAGTAGTTCTGTTTGTTCCTGAGGACATGGGTGAAGTCTTGCTATTAGTAGTTATGTGAATTTGGTATTCGTTCGATATTTTGATGAGATGTATGTTGTCTCTCCTCTAGTGGTGTTATGTGAACGTTGACTACATGACACTTCACCATTATTTGGGCCTAGAGGAAGGCATTGGGAAGTAATAAGTAGATGATGGGTTGCTAGAGTAACAGAAGCTTAAACCCTAGTTTATGGATTGCTCCGTAAGGGGCTGATTTGGATCCATTAGTTTCATGCTATGGTTAGGTTTACCTTAATACTTATTTTGTAGTTGCGGATGCTTGCAATAGGGGTTAATCATAAGTGGGATGCTTGTCCAAGAAAAGGCAGTACCCAAGCACCGGTCCACCCACATATCAAATTATCGAAGTAACGAATGCGAATCATATGAGCATGATGAAACTAGCTTGACGATAATTCCCATGTGCCCTCGGGAGCACTTTTCTCATTATAAGAAATTGTCCATGCTTGTCCTTTGCTACAAAAAGGACTGGGCCACCTTGCTGCACTTTATTTACATTCATTGCTTGTTACCCGTTACAAATTATCTTATCACCAAACTATCTGTTACCTACAATTTCAGTACTTGCAGAGAATACCTTACTGAAAACCGCTTGTCATTTCCTTCTGCTCCTCGTTGGGTTCGACACTCTTACTTATCGAAAGGACTACGATAGATCCCCTATACTTGTGGGTC
>NC_041383.1:585996511-586001463 GCF_002162155.2 Triticum dicoccoides | reverse complement strand
ATATTTAAGATAAGATGAAGAGTGATGCTACATAACCAGGTAGCTATAAAAGTAAGTACAACGATATAGGCAAAAGGTACAACCAAGAGTAATGCAGAGCTAAACTTCTTCAGTACCATCGGTGTTATCCAATCTTATGGTAAGAGTAAATATAGATCTGATGTGTAGAAAATGGAGGGCAAAGGAAAATAAGCTGCAGAGTGATGATACATGAACAACTACCTATCAATATAAGTACACTGATAAAGGGCAGCAGGTACTTACAAGAACAATGCAGAGCTAAAAAAAATCATTGGCATTGGATATATTCTACACTAATGTAACCATTCATATAGATCAGATAATTTGGAGCAAACAATTGATAAGCAAGCTATCATGCATACTGCTGTCACATAATGAACCAGGTATGTATGCAAGTACAGTGATACATGACAAGAGCTACTAACAAGAGCAAATCAGCGGGCAGCATATTTGCGATATTTTGTCGTTCTTTTCAAACCGGAATTCTTCTTCGAGCAGATTTCCTGCAAAAAAGATCCATAAGGCACATGCGGAAAAGTAGAAGTTCAAATTGTCATGTCATTTCATAGACAGTACCTCAGCCTGGGAACGAGACCAGTGCATAACAAGGTTTTTCCATTCAATGTCTTCTAAATTTAGCACAGGAGACTTCACCGGAAATTCATTTATAGACTTGCCATCAAAGTGTGATTTTCTCAGGTAACACCGATACTGCTGCAATGCTTCCTTGAAAAGCACAAGCAAGCTTTGCTCGTCATGACTATCCAGATTGACCCTCGCCTACTTACAACAATGTAATGTAAATCATTGATGTGTTCAATCAATAGAAAACAGGAAAATAATCACCATGAATAATAACACTTACACATAAGTTGGACAGGAAGATGTGAAATTGGTGTTTGTCTTCACTATAATCTTCCCATGATGGGAATATATGCACGTAGTCCCTAACAACATTGAAAGCATTGTCTTTTAAACTGGGAATAACTAGAATGGGGTTCCAATCTGCAGGAATTAGCCGTCTTTGCAGTTGGGATAGGTCTTCGGCCGATTGACTTGCTGTACTTTTTGCTGGAGTGGGATTTTTCTGTGGTATGGCTGGTGCTATGGCAACTGAAACCGGCATACCTTTTGCTGGAGTGCAGGTCCTGTGTGGTGGGGCTAGTGGTATGTCCAGTGAAGTATGGGTATAGTCTGCTAGAGTCGATCCTACGTTTTGTGTCACTGGTTGTACAACCAATATAAGTGGGGTGCTGTCTGATTTCTCCGGCACCACCACATTTTTCAAGGACTTTGCTGGTGCTCCTTTAGGTTCGGCAATCACCCTCTTCCTTTTTGGTGTCTGATGCACAAGAGTAGCATTTGAGTGAAAAAACATGGTATGATGACAGATGGAATATGTATTGATAATGGATGGGCATGGCATCTCGACATATATGACGAGTAAACTAAGCAAATGGCGGTGCAACAAAGTAGAAGAAATGCAAGACAACATATGCAAGATACGCGCAATCAATAAAACCTTGCCAAATTAGAACAGGCACCTTGATGGGTGAACAAGACAGGCCATCTGCCTTTGACTCCTCAAGGTTAGAATAGTCATTAGGATCATATTCTGAACAAGAATCAACAGGTGGGGAGCGTATGAGTTTCATTGCATCCAGAATGGCACTCAATGCCTTGGTGCCAATTTTGTAAGTCATTGTAGCATTTAGCTTCAAGAGTGGACTGCTGCTAGTGTGACACAAAGCAGCTACACAGATCATAGTGTACATATAACAGGAAAATGGTAAGCATCAGAGTAAAATCAACAAAGTGGAACTTGCTGGAATATATGTGCTAGTATTGCCGGTACGACTAGAAAGGCTTCGGATACCAGTTCTCTTCAATTGAAGGTGCGGTACTGTTAATATCTGTGTAACTCTCAAAGGCGACACAACTCCCCACATTTCCTTGCTATCCTTATAGGATTCAAGTGGGCAGGTCACTACAAATCCTATTCCTATGTTTACAAAATCCTACAAATCAAAGAGGCTCAAAGTGTCCATCACAACCGACCGTATATACCTCCACACTGCTAATGTCCCTACTCATCTTCACTACAAGGAACATACTGTACTACTATCATACTCCCTCCATTCCAAAATATAAGTCTTTGTAGATATTTCCACTATGGATCACATACAGATGTATCCAGATACATTTTAGAGTGTAGATTCACTCATTTTGCTCCATATGTAGTCCATGGTGGAATCTATACAAAGACTTGTATTTAGGAATGGAGGGAGTACTTATTAAAGAAGAACGGAAGAGGAACATGCTAAAGAAGAGCAAGCAGATTTTGGATAATAAAATGTTCGTTGCACAGTGCCCACACATGATGAACCAGAGCGCATTAAGAATGTAACTCCCTGCTATCTCTCTATATGTGGTGCACGCGCTTTTCGAAAGTAAAGTAGGAACATTAGCTGACCAATTAAACATTATCTGCTTTAGTAATATCAGCATCATATCACATTTGTATTTGAGCAACAAGTTTGGAATTATGAGTGGCACGTTGTTTAGCTTGATGGATTTAGGAGCAGTGCTAAGCAGGTACAATGATGGTGCTGAATATAAAGGCATGTCTGCATGCAAGTCGTGTGACTTTTGTCATTTGGGTCAGTCCACCATTTCAGGCGGTTGGATGAAGATCCTACGTCTCCTAACCCTTCTTCTTCCTCGTCTTTGATTCTTCCCATACAGAACACTGCATGGGCCGCTGGCCGGACCACCGGCCCCCACCGCCTATGTTCCTCAGCCACCCCCACCCCCACCCCCGCCCCCACCCGCGTCGAGTTTTCTTTGTTCGGCGAGGCCCCACCACTGCCCCCCACAACCACCGTCCCCACCCGCATTGAGTTTTCTTCGTTCGGCGAGGCCCCACCACTGCCCCCGACAACCACCATCCCCACTCGAGCCCCTTCCTTCGCACCGGCGAACTCCAGCGAGCTCTGAAAAATCGACTGACCCAATTTTGAAATTTAGTCTACTGTGATTTAACTAGTGTGGAGTATAAAAGGGGAAAACCATAAGCATTGTGAGTATAGTGTTAAGCGTGCCATGGCGGATCTGAAGGTGCAAACCGGACAAAGGCAACTTCGCAACCAATGTTTGCTTTCAACTAGTAAGTAAGTGATGGACAAGAAATCAGAGTAAAGCAGTGGCGATCCATTTTCTTGCTGCGATAAATAAGTTGAGCAGATACGAAAGAGTACCGCCTCTGGTGCAACGCCATGTATGCATTTGCTGAGAATTTGACAGTGTTGCGGTAGCGATGGCTGTCGGTGACGTGGAAGCAGATCTAGGAGGGTAGATGGTGGCGGCGGGGTACGGTGGACGAGATGGTCGTAGGAGCGGCGCCGACAAGGTGGACGACGGCGGAGATGAAGCGAGAGGACGGGATGCAAGGACCCCGATCCGAAGCCGTGGATGAGAGAGGTCGATCTTTTGTAATGGACGGCGGCATCGGGGTATCAGCTCCGGCATGGTGGAGGAGGACGGCGGTGGATGGGGTGGCGGACGGAGGAGGCTGGGGTGGAGAGGGTGTTTTGGCGCCCACGGAGTATGAATGGGGAAATGGAGGTAGAGAGGAAGGGGGGAACCATGTCTTCAGGGCGCGCTTGTCTCAAATGTGAGGAAATTTACAAACTTAGCCCCCATTTCAGATTTCCTACATCACATCAATATTAGTCGGTTGGGGATAGGAGGTAATCTCGCATACACCGAATATTTGCCAACGAGAGTTTGTTTATGGCGCCCACCGTGTATGAATCGGGGAGGGAGTCGATTTCGGCCGAGGAGATACTGTGTTTTGGTGCCCACCGTATATGAATCCGTGTGAGAGGCGGTTATGTCACGTTTGAGTGAAATTACAAACCTACCCCTATTGAAACCTATAGAAATCGAGCCGATAGGCTTTGCGTGGCAGGGATAGGCAGTAGTAATTTCCATCTCATAGATTTTGGTTTCGGGCGGTTACTGCGACTTTCCCAGCTTTGTTCAAATTTTGCAGAGTGCATGTTTACCGTGCCAACTCAATTCGAATCCTGTTTGTATTCTAATTTTTTCGGGCAGGATCCATTTTCGATTGGAATAAAATTCTATATACATCATTTTCTTATATATACTTTCAAAATCACAACAAAGAATTCTGCTCCTTTATATGTATAATATGATTTACAAATACAATGATCTCAAAATCATAAGATTGAATTCAAAAAATTTAAACCAAATTATGTTCTACTAAAATATATGGATCAGTAATATCTACATATTAAATAACATAGATGCGCGTGAATTCATATGAGTATGCATGTTTGGTAGATCAATTTTGGTTCAAGTATGGATTACATGTATCGTTATCTCGAATTCAAATATTTGAATCCCTTTTATGTTGACTCCTTTCACGCCCATCTCTCTCGTATGCATGCTCCTTCATGTAGCTATCACTCTCTTTTCTCCAGCTCACCCGCACACTCACTTCATGTTTCTCCTATCCTCGCAAACATGGTATCTCGACGTCTCCCTTGAGAAGTGTCACACTCTCCCTATCATTATACATTACACGGTTTTCATTATCTCTCACATCTCTACCATTCTCTGGTATCAGTAGGTACCTAAGCTTTCTTTTTCACCGCCAGACACACAATATCCACTCGTCTTTCACTTTGTCTTTCTCTCTATGGGATTCTCTCACACACCCTATATGTCTCTAGATATGACTCATACCACTAAAATTACTCTCTCTCCTGTAGACACAACATTTGTTGCGGTCTCCTTTCCGTCTCCATCCCAGGCTGACATTATCCATTTGTTAACCGATCAAACAAACTCCCCCCTCTCTCTCTCTCACACACACAACTCCTGCTTCCACTCCCCTTCCCGACTAC